>NC_058082.1:239494246-239794246 GCF_014858855.1 Bufo gargarizans
GGCTTGGCATGAACTCATAATAAAGACTGTGAAATGAGACAGTCTCATAATCTCATAATACAGTATGTACTGAGGTCAAATTACAGTACCAATAGTGTCTTACAGATTTATTTTACTGTGGATGGTCTTTGCATTAGGAACTGGTTTGATTTTAATCAAGCTTTTTAACCCGTTAGTGATCAGCTTGTTTTGGGCCTTACTGACCAAGCGTTTTTCTTCCTTTTTTCATCGTCACCTTCCAAGAACTATAACTTTTTTTTTCAAATTTTCCCTCTATATAGCTATACGAGGGCTTGTTTTTTTTAGAGGAAAAGTTGTAGTTTTTAATGGTGTCATTTTCGGGTACACATAACTTTCTGATTCATTTTTATTAACTCTTGTCAATACTGTTTTTAATATTTTTATTCTCTGGGTCAGAAAAATTACAAAGATACCAAATGTGTGAGGGCTTGAGTTTTGCAGGAAGACTTGTAGTTTTCACCGTTATTATTTTGGGGTAAATTACGCTTTTTGACTGCTTAGTCGGTGGCCACGAAGAATAAGTTAGCAATTCTACCTTTAATTTATCTTTTGGGGTAATCATTTATATGAAATTTGTGTAGTGCGGATTGTTTCGGATGCAGCCATACCAAACATGTGGGGGGAGATTTTAATTTCATATTTTTTTCATTGAAAAGTGTATATTTAATAAAAAATTTAATTCATTGGAATTTTTGTATTTAATATATATATATATATATATATGTATATATATATATATATATATATATATATATATATTACCATTTAATACTCCCACAAGGGGAATATAAAAGGCAATAGTTATATTGCTTTTAAAATACAATGCACTATCACTATAGTGCATTACATTTTATTGTCAGTGCTAAACCATATTTTTATTTGTAGATGCTACACTAGTAGACTCTTGTGTGATTAGATTGCAGTGTCACTATGTCATGTTACATCATAACTAGGGATGAGCGGACCCGTGGATGTTCTGGTACGGCGGGTTCGGCCGAACTTCAGGTCAAAGTTTGGGTTTGGGACCTGAACTTGACCCGAACTCGAACCCAAATCCGAACGCCATTAAATTCAATGGGGACCTGAACTTTGGTGCACTAAAATGGCTGTAAAATAGTCGTGGCTAGAGGGCTGTATGAGGTGTGTCAGAGGTGCAAATTCAGCACATGTGCCAGGCAAGGGATGTGCGTCAAACCAGCTATCCCCAGAGCTGCTATGAGATTTTGCCCGTTATCACACACCACCAGGCCAGGCTTAAGGCTCAGCAGCACCAACCACTCATTGGTCTGTTGTTCCATGCCCGTCCACAGCTCCTATGTGGTGTTGGGTTTTTCCATCAAACTGATGACAGTCTGCTGTCGTTTCCCCCTTGCTGTGCTGAAGATGGTGGCGAAGGTGTTACGCTGACCAGATGAGGAGGAAGTAGAGGAGGAAGCGGAGTAGGAAGAGGAGGCAACAGGAGGAAACGAGAAATGTCCTGCAATCCTCGTAGGACATGTGCCAAACTGCTATTCACCTCAGGCTCAGCCGCCATTGCATTTACCCAGTGTGCAGTTAGGGAGATATAACGTCCCGGCCCGTGCTTACTGGTCAACGTATCGATAGTTATGTGGACCTTGCCACAGATGCAGTTGCACAGTGCGCACCTGATTTTGTCTGCCACTTGGTTGTGCAGGGCAGGGATGGCTTTCCTTAAAAAGTAGTTGCAGCTGGGAACCATGTAAGGTTTTTAAAAGTCTCTGTCTCCACCAGACAGACTGACAGCATTTCAAAGGCCATACATTTTGAAATGCTGGCATTCAGGGACAGGGATCGCAGGTGGGTAGGGGGGAACTTCCTCTTTCTCTAGTGTTTAAGGGATGGAAAACTGAACTATTTTAGGAAACATTGTGGACATGCTGGGTGACGGTGGTGTAGGTGGTGGTGTTGCTGACACATCCTCTTTTTGCGATGTGGCAGGTACCACTGTCACTCCAGAGGAGGAGGAAGAGCCCGAGACTGCAGCAGAAGAGAGAGTAAGTGAAGCCTGAGATCTTTTGTGCTTTTTCAGGTGTTTACTCCACTGCAGCTCATTCTTTGCATTTAGATGCCTGGTCATGTAGGTGTTGCTCAGGTTTAGAACATTTATGCCTTGCTCCAGGCTCTGATTGCACAACGTGAAAACCACTCACGTCTTGTCGTCAGCACATTGTCTGAAGAACTGCCATGCCAGGGAACTCCTTGGAGCTGGCTTTGGTGTGCTCAGTCGCTGGGTGCAATGGGCAGTAGCAGGCATACTGGCTAGGGAATGGCCACTATGCTTTTGCACCCTGCTCTCTCTTTTACTGTGTGGCTGGTGCTGTGTGACCCCACCTCTTCTTCCGAACTGCAGATGCATGACCTTGATTCTATGTGGTGTCTAGGACCTCATCATCCTCCACATCATCTTCCACTCACTCTTTAACCCTGCCCTCCTTGCCGGTCTGCACGAGGCAGAAAGCCACAGCAGTTGGCACCTATGTTTCTTCATCATCAGAGACGTGCTGCGGTGGTCCTCCCATGTCCACATCCTGAAACATAAGTGGTTGGGCATCAGTGCACTCAATCTCTTCCACTTCTGGGGCAGGGCTAGGTGGATGGCCCATGGAAACCCCGCTAGCAGAGTCATCAAAAAGCATAAGAGACTGTTGCATGACTTGGGCTCAGGCTGCTTGGCTGATTTGCAAGGGGGTGAGGTAAAAGACAGATGTCCATGGGCTGCAGGTGCTAACTCTGCTGTTTTAGCAGGGAACCGGGTGGAAGACAATGTTAAGGAACTGGAGACACTGGTATTCAGGCCTACAAAGTGACGATGAACGTCCTGTCACCTACTTGTACCTGAGCAAGGTGTTTCATTTGGCTGCGTAGCTGGCACAGATTAACCACTTCCTCTCCCTGCAACAGGAGCTTCACCAGCACCAGCAGCACCACGACCAGAGTCACATCCCTTATTTGATGCTCTCCTCATTCTTTGACAGATTAACTATATTAATTTCCCTGTCACATATGCAGTGCAGGTGTACTCACACCAAAAATGGGAATATGTCACCAATCAAACTAACAGACGGATTTAACTATATTAATTTCCCTGTCACATATGCAGTGCAGGTGTAATCACACCAAAAATGGGAATATGTCACCCATCGAACTAACAGACGCATTAACTATATTAATTTCCCTGTGACGTATGCAGTGCAGGAGTACCTCACACCAAAAATGGGTATATGTCACTAGCCGAACTAACAGTCAGATTAACTATATTAATTTCCTTGTCATGTATAAAGTGCACGTGTATCTCACACCAAAAATGGGTATATGTCACCCAACTAACAGATGGATTAACTTTTATATTTTTGTGTCAGCGGTACAAAAATTGTGCATTGCACCCACAACAAATCACTATAGGTCACACACAGAATTAACAGCCAGATTAATTATTATATTTCTGTCAGGGGTACAAGGATGGTGCATTGCACCAACAAAAAATTGCTATAGTTTACACACAGAATTAACAGCCTGATTTATTATTATATTTCTGTGTCAGAGGTGCGAAGCTGGTGTATTGCATCCACAAAAAATCTATAAAGATCACCAACAAAACAAATCGCTAGATTCCTAACACTCTCCCTTGCTTTAGCTGCCTGCTTCCTGTCCCTGCAGTTGTCACGGCTGAGGATGGGGGAAACCCTCAGCCGTGCGATGACAGAAGATATTGGAAAACTGCTAGGCCAGGACAGGAATCAGGAAGCAGGTCACCTCCTATCACATCCCAAATTCTGACCCTGACTCCTAGCTATATGAGCCAACCCTGATGGTAGGAGGGCTCATACTCCATAACCTAGGGTCCATACTAGCCCTCAGGGTAGCCCTGGACTAGGAGCAGGGTAAGATGACCTGTTCCTCCTAGATACGGATGAACAGGAGTCGCACTGGCCAAGCTGCATGGAAAGGGGAACATATACAGCATATGGCAATGGCAGGTAAGTGAAACTAGTACCACACCTGCCTGCCACAGAAACACAGGCTGGAACCCATGTACAAATGCTGCTGTCCACAACAACACAAACGGACACAGCCCACACCACACATCACACGGGAACCCAGGAAACCATAGCTGCAATAAACAAAGAGACCAAAGAAACATCTTCATAATCATCATACATAAACTTATGACCACAAGGGTGGCCCTCACTGGCAGATGGTATAAGAGACCAGGAGGATGACTCCAGCTTACAAAGAAGGCTGGAGTACCCCTCAGCTTCAGGTCTCAGGAGAAGCTATATAGGCCCAAGTAGCCACACCCACACACAGACACACCCAGTGTTCACACACTAAGAAGGGAGTTAACCCTTCCTACACCAGGCAAGGGAAGATAGCCACTTGAAGGGGAAGTGTGCAAACAACTATCACACTGCAGCTGTTACCGCCGGCAATGACATGCGTGGCAACCATGTCCTGGGAGCCAGCCAGAAGGCCGAGACACTGCCACCACATGTACACAAACAACACGTTGCCACAGACAACCGCAAGTGATGTGAAAATGTCACAGTGCACACACACATATAAACCCCGTGCACACAAAACACATAAAAGGCACACCTACAAAGACAGGTTGCCAGGCGCAACCGCATGCACTTGACAGCAAGCTACCTAGCAACAGCTCAGGCTGCTTTACTGCCAATACAACATGTTACCAGCGGCAACCACAGGTGAGGCAGCATACTTTAGCCCTCACCTGTGATTGACAACAAGACCAGACCGCAGGCAACTTCATGCGGTTCCGGGAGTCACGGCCATGACCATGGTCGTGACAGCAGTACTCAGAGCTGATGGGCGGTGCTGCACGTGATCCAGTTTGTATAGAGTCTGGTTCACATGATGCACCGGCCAATCACAGCCATGCCATTACTAGGCATGGCTGTGATTGCTTCTAAGTGCCCACAGCTTAAAAGCTTGTTGATTGGCTGCCCTGCAGCCTTTAGAAAGCTTTATTAAATGCCCCAACACCGAACTCGAACCCAAACTTTTCCGGCAAAGTTCGGGTTTGGGTCTGAGTACCCGAACTTGCAAAGTTCGGTACAGACCTGAACTTTATAGTTCGGGTTCGCTCAACACTAGTCATAACTTAGATAAAAACTTAATCTGTTTTTTTGCTATGTTATTACTCTGGAGCAACTGAGATGGCCTGATATTTGGACACATACTTTCCTGAAAGAGAAGTTTCTAGTTTAGGTATTTTCATAAAAGGCACATGCCCCATGTAAACTTATTATCTGCTTCCTTAACTTGTGTAAATATTGCTCACAAAGGAAGCAAATTAAATGTTTGAAAATCTACAGTATATTTTTGTTAAATGAATCTTAACTTGTGGGCCTGCAAGAGGTTACATTTGCTGCTTCCACAAAAGCAAAAGGAGACAATATCTCTTTGATGGTATATGGAGCACCATATGGACACTTACAGAGTCCCTTTGGCTCTGTAGTAGTATAAAGGCATTCTAAAGCCTGTTTGCATGGGCATCAAAAATTACTCTTAATAAGTTGCTTGTCTTGGACATTCACTTAAGTAGTACAACACAAATCTATAACACAACAACATTTAGTCACCATTTTATATATTATTTATTTATATTATTCACTTATAAAGCTCTGAAATTATCATCACCTACTGTCCCCAGTGGGGCTCACAATCTACATTCCCTATCAGTATTTCTCTTACCATAGCATACTAAGTGGCCAAATCAATTAATTGCTGCATTCTACTTTTAAAGTGGTCATACACCAGTGGTAGCAGTTGTGGAACACAACTTAGTCTGATTGGTATTACTCCTGAACACCCTTGGGTTCAGTTTGACCAAATCTTCTTGTGTTATTGTAACAACCAGTCAGTGTAGATCCACTGTGCCACGTGGTCAACCTCCTCTAAGGGCTTTGTATAAGTAATACCCTCATTCTTCACAATTCCCCAGATGGTGGACATAGGCTTTCCCAAGGAGAACACCAGGTCGTTACCTCTTGAGGTGGGTAGACCACACAGCAAATAGCCCAGGCGGACCAGGTAGTACCAGTGCTAGGCACCAGCGGTGCAGGTGTAGTAAGCAGGCTGAGTCATAAACAGGAGAGACAGAGAAATACCAAAGGATAAGATGGGGTTGTAGTTGTGAAAGCATGGGGTTAAGGTAAGCAGCTGAGGAGCAGGTCAGGCACTCCGGGTCTTAACCAGAAGTATAAGAAGAACAAGACAGGCAAGGGCCAGACAGTTAGCTGAATCCAGAAGGTAAACACAGGTCAGAATACTGAAACCCGGAAATGTAAGTATGCAGACATTTGTAGGACATAATGGACCAATGACGCTCAAGCAACTGGAAAAAGGACTGGACCACTTATATAAATGTGCAGGAGGGCTGGGATTGGCCATAACAACTAATGTGTGCTGGCTCGTTAAATTACTTAGAGTGATGCATGTACATGTACATAGGAAGCCTTCAGGGAGACATGGTGCACTATGCGCCTGGAAGAAGATTGGGAAGTAAGCGGCTGGGGAGGATAGCGCGTACCCGGACTAAAAGCCTGAGGCTGTAGTGGTGAGTAGGGGAACATCAGCAGCTGACAATCGCCGTTACAATACTCTCCCTAACAACCCACCTTTTTGGATCCTAAAAGAGGCAAGAACCTTTTAACTAGATTTGGGGCATGAATGTTCTCCTTTTGATTCCCAGGATCTCTCCTCAGGACCAAAACCTTTCCAGTCCACAAGATAGTAGGTATTGACACACCTTTTGGCATTCAGGATGTTTTACCTCAAATACATTGTTCGATTCTCCAAACATAGGAGTTGGAGTTGATGGAACAGCAGAAAAACTACCTGTTTTAAAACGTTAAAACTACTGGTTTCAGAAAGGACAAATAGAAGGAGTAGGGAATCCGCAAGGAGAGAGGCCCATAAGCGGATATTTTTAGAGGAGAGCCATACTTTGTCTCCCAACATGAACTGAGGAGGTCTTCTTTGTCTCTTGTCTGCATTTTCTTTCAAATGGACAATGCCTTGCTGATGCAGTCTTTAGTCTGCCATATAGTCAAGAAATCTCTAAAGGAAGAGTTCACAGCTGGAACCCACTATATGGTAGGAAGGAGACAGGGGCAGAAGCCGCTGGTGAGGACAGGGCGTGCCTGGACCGAAAGCCCAAGGCGATGAGTATCGAAACAATGGCGGCTGCCAACCGATGTTACAGTTCTGAGTGCATAGAGGGGAATAAGCCTCTGCCAGAGAACTCTGGTGGCATCTTATCTCTCATGAGAACAAAGGACTAGGACTGTTGTAATTCAGCATACAAAAGCCCAACATCATCTGTTCAAGGGGATTCAGCACAACCCCCTTTTGTTCTGCTGTGTATAGACACAATTATTCTCTTCCATTTAAATGTTTATTTTCTTTAAATGGAATTTATCTTCAGAAAATTACCTATTGTTTAAGTCATGTTTTTATGTTTAACATATTTTTAAAGAATTTTAAATTATGTTATTTTCAATTTTGTCACTGTCTATATTTAAACAAAAATCATAAATTCTTCAGTTTTTGCACTGGCCACTAAGGCTAATAGGCACTATTTCTTAGCCTGTACAGATGACTTTACTGCTAATAATTAGATCATCTCTGTGCATAGATAAGAGGAGATCCACCCTTTATAATAGGTGATTGTCAAAGCTTATCTATTCTTTCATTGTACAATGACATCTGCACAGGTCACAAAGCATACCTAGAAAACTCTCCCATAGAAGCCAAGGAGGTCCTCTCCTGACCATTGTGTCTATGTCCCATGATGACTACCATAAAGGAATTTTCTTAATGCATTCTAAATGCTGTTAAGACCAGCTAAGACAAGATGGCCGCCCCATAATCATGTTCAGAAAATAGACTAAAATAAAATAAATAATAAAAAAAATTCAATCAGTAAATAAAAACAGATTAAATAAAAGGATTTGTGTTGCTGTCTGGTTTTAGCTGGCAGATAAAATTTCTGGTAGCACGTTTCCTTTAAATTAATCTCATAGAATTAAGACTATAAGCCCAACATTTAATTCTATATCTAGCAGAAAAACTCTAATATTTAAAAATCTTCCTTGCAAACAACATAAATGAATCACTTATCAACCTTGTGATGCTGGTTAGACAATTATGTTAAAATGAAAACGCAAATGATCATTACACAAGGAACAGTAATTTGTATATGTCAATCCAATGCACTGGCTGTGTGAATCTTTTATGCCATTTAGCAGGAAGATTTAATCCTAGCAAGAAATGCCTGCTGTATCTGCTAATCTCTTTTTCATATTTGAATTGTCCCTTCTCTTAGTGACGAGGTGGCATGACTAAACATAATGATATTAAATCAATAACCAGAGTTTAAGGAGAAATGAAGGACCAGAGTCAGTGCACAGAGTCAGTTTTGAAAATATTACACCAGTACTGAATTTTAGAAAATGCTCAGAATTTGCAGCTTAGCTACATATTATTTAACCACCTACATGTATCAACAGTTTCTTCTGTAATGTGATGTAATACTTTATACTTAGTGTTTTCTGTTATATGAGACATTAAAAGGGTTGTCCAGGAAATAAAAATGATTTAGGGTACTTTCACATAGCCTTAGAAAAGCCTTTGACTGCTGGGAAAAAAAAAATTATACTCACATTCGCCAAATTTGTATTATTCACTGTAAGGAAATACTATGGTCACTACCTGGAATCACAACCAGTAAACTCAGAAACTGCTGCCAGTCTTCCTTAGCCACTGTAGATGGTAGAAAATTAAGGCTATCCCTAAATTCTTCACCATAACCAGAAGGGACAGATAAAGTCTAAACAGGCCATCATCAGAATACCAGGAGAATCAATAGCCATGGTCAGAATACCAGGAGAATCAGTAGAAGCCAATAAAGCAGATGATAGTTTAATCCAGAAAACAAGTCATGGTTGGTACATAGAGGGTTAACAAGCAGGTCTAGAGTTCAGGTATAAAGCTCATGGCTCAGTACCAGACTTAAATATCCTTCCTAGCTCTGGGATTGGACGCTGAGCCAGGAACCTGATTGGCTCAACTTCCAACCTCAATGGCCAGGGCTTGACTGCTTAGCATGACAACTCTCCAATCAGAACCATGCACAGAAATTTGGCTGTGCAAACTCCTGACATTCAATGTATATACAGACAGTATATAGCTGAACAGCACAAGTCCTGTTTCTTCATCCCTGATGATCAGCATTTATAACTGGGTAAAGACCATTCAAATGAAAGGCCAACCATGTAATGTGTTTCCATAGAATTAGCGCGGTCTTAAGCCTTATCATTGTATAATGACAGGTTAAAAAAAAAAAGCCATTTGATAAATACAATTGTATCCAGTCTAGGCAGACATACTAGAAGGATTGATGGCCTATCTCAACCTAAGTACCGTACCAGTCCTTTTCATTAAGAGATTATATTCACCCCTGTTAAAACATGATGTATAACTGGTGTGGTATGATGAATTGCACAAATTTCTTAGAAAAGTGTAAAGGAACAGGTCAGGAGCATGGGAAGTGTATTTTAGGGGCTATTATAATGCTTACACAATGAGGGTTAGCTTCAGGCTGGCACTGCAATATCTTGTTTAAAATTGGGAAGGTGCGCTACAAGAAATGGCAGTGGAACTCTAGCTTAAGAGTAAAAAGAAAGGGTAAAGCACAAATTGGAGGAAACTGTACAGTATTTCCCTTTAGTGTTGAGCGCGAATATTCGAAGCGAGAATTTTAATCGCAAATATCGCCACTTCGAGAATTTGTGAATATTTAAAATATAGTGCTATTGATTCATATTCGCGAATAGTGTTGAATATTCTAATCACAAATTTATCGCGAATAGATTACATTGCTGATTTTTTGCAATCAAGTAAACAATGACTGGAGGCCACAAATTCTCTAATTTGTGAATTTATAGCGAATATTCGGCCAAAAATTAGCAAAATATCGCAAATTCGAATATTGCCTATGCCGCTCATCACTATTTCCCTTCAGTTTGACGAGCGTTTACTAGTTAATGAAAATAGCTAAAGGAAATGAACATGGTTAAAACTGCAGCTCCGCCCTATTATTAGAAAAACTCCTGCTATGAATAGAGTAATACATATAAAGGAAACACTATAAAGACTATTCTAGATAAAACAGTTTCAAATATGGTGCATGACTGGAATGGGTGAAAAGGTTTTACTAAAAAGTGTATTCAACACCCCTCCTCCCATAATACTAAAAGGGGCAAAATCCTTACATAGTTCTGAAATAAAAATAAAAATATATATATGAAAATATCCAATATAAAACGTATATATATATATATATATATATATATATATATATATATATATAGCTAGGGACGTTTAGTAACAACTGAAGTGTCCTTTATTCAATATTAGTGAGGCAGCAAATTGGTACCACACCTGATCAATTGCACTTTCATGTCACCCAGGGCACTCTATTTCATGTAAACAAATGCACTAAATTCATTTCATCTGAAAATTATTTCTGCAAGGTGTGTGCACTGTGCAGCAATTTTTTAGCATCGGGTATATGTAATTTGAAACTGATATGGCAAATTCCTACTTGGATTAACATATGATAGAGCAGAAAGCATTTCTCTTGGGACTGTGCAAGATTTAACATCACTTCATCAAAACAGGCTTAGTGAATTTAGTATTATTCTGGCAAGATGTCAGTATATGCATTGGTTATTTAAATTTATATGATTTTACAGTACATTGGTTCTGTTATGAGCAGGAAAAATAATAGAGATAAAAGTGAGAGAGCTCAAGCTGAGGATGAATGTTTAAAGTGTAGAATGGCATGATCACAGTTTTCTAGTGTCGACCAAATAATGTTTGAGCTCTGACTTTGGCATTTAAATGCCCACCCAAAATATAGCAAACAAGTTGCTGCCACACACTTTACAACTCTAGTTATGTCTGCAATAAAAGTCCAAAAATTGTGAAATTAACTAATTGAGTTCTCTGGGAATATATAGCATTTAGATAACTGACTGCATCTTACATACCACGACCATGGCTGCAGGGGACTAGTGCTAGTATAGAGACATATCACTTAGATTATAAAAATGAGTTTCTGTCTGTCCCAACGTCTTTCTGTCTATTTGTCTGTTCTTTATGAGCGACCAAACGACTGGAGAAATCTTCACCAAATTTGGCACACAGGTACACCAGGTGCCCGGAAAGGTTTTAGACCAGGACTCAGCTCTCTAGGAAGTACCGTTCCTGAGCAATTCTCAAAATATGACCTGCATTAGCCAATACAAGCCTGCAAGTCTTTCTCTTCATATCCCAACTGCCTTACACATGGTCACATGTTTCTTATCAGCCAAAAGAAGCTCACAGTCTCCACATACACACAGTTTTACCCCAGGTTTCCATAACAATCCAGCCATTTTTCCTCACTGCTGTAGGTCAGCTTTAGGTTAGGGCTACAGGACGACAATAGGTCGCACGACACAAAGGGGACAACTACACTGCTACATGCCTCCATCTTGGATGAATTTTTTGCAACTGTCGTGTCACAGTCACAGCATGTCGCATGTCGCAGTGCAACACCATAGCCTATCATTATAAAAATTGTTAAGACAAAATGTTGAGCAACACATGTCGTCATGTAGCCCTAGCATTAAAAGTGTCAGGGCACTGTGGAGGTCACTGTTAAAGGGGCGGGAACGATGGAGGTCACTATTAAGGAGGCGGGCACTGTGGATGTCACTGTTAAAGGGGTGGAGCACTGTGGAGGTCACTATTAAAGAGGCTGGCACTGTGGAGGTCACTGTTAAGGCAGCAGGGTACTGTGGAGGTCACTGTTAAGGGAATGGGGTACTGTGGAAGTCATTGTTAAAGGTACAGGTGCTGTGGCTGTAGAGGTCTCTGTTAAGAAGGCAGGGAACAGTGGAGGTCACAGATAAGGGGACGGTTCCCTATGGAGGTCAGTGTTAACAGATGGGGTGCAGTAGAGCTCTCTGTTAAGGGAACGGCCCCTGAGGAGGTCACTGTCAAGGGAGTGGGATGCTGTAAAACTCACAAAGGGGCGGGCTGCTGTCAAGGTAAAAATTAAGGGATGGGCTGCTATGGAGGTCCAATTTTAAGAAGGTGGGGCACTGTGGGGGGTCAGTGTTAAGGGGAGGGGGGCTGTGGAGTTCACTGTTAATGTGTCAGGGTGCTGTAGAGGTCACAGTTATAGGGGATACTGTTATATGGGATATATTTTAACAACACACACAAACATTAAATGAAATAGATAAAATATACCCGTGCAAAGCTGGGTCCTTCTGCTAGTTCTATATATTCTTTAAAATATAACTCTATCTGCAATTCTGTATAGTAACAGTATCCTGCAGCAGGCTTCTATGCGTTTCCCCCTTCCCAGATATACTGTACCTTCTACAGGTTCTCATGGTTAGCTTCCCTGGCTGTTTATTACTTAATATGTAACAAAATTAACAAAATCATAATTGATGATAGTAGTAGTTGCAGCATTTCCTAAGCTGACTCGTCACTTATGGCAGTGCTGTTCATTCCTGGCTTAAGCTACAGCCCAGTGGAGAACATTGAGGAAACAATCCCATTGGGGTAAATAAGACTTTAGAATAGCTCCACTCACAGAATTTTGTTTTTTGGCCCCCCTGTTTGAATGTAAGCTAGTATACATAATAGTTTGCTTAAGAATACTACATACAGATTTATTAATGTATTTCCAGCCTTCATTAATGTTGGTAGTTAGATCTTGTGACTCTGATGAGACTTGCTGGATCCCATAGCATTGATAGTGTACATTGATTCCTATACGACTGACATCCTTGAAGGTCCCATAGGAATGAATAGAAATTTACTTCCTGTCAACACATAAGATGTCATGGGATCCAACAGGTCTCATTAGGGAACACCAAAATTAATGGAGACTGAAAATACATCAATAAATCCATATGTAAGTTTATTAAACAACCTATTATGTATACAAGCATATAGAAACACGGAAGGCAAACTCTGGGGGTGCCTGCTTTAGTTTGGATAGCTAGAATCATGGCATGCTCAGCTATTGTGGCTATAATATGGAAAAAACTGGACAAGAATAGGTCATGGTTTTTTATTTTTTTATTTTTTTGCAGTTGCCGCAGAATGGACATACGGATGCAGACAGCACACAGTGTGCTGTTCGCATCTTTTGCTGCCCCATTGAAGTGAATGGGTCCGCAGTCGATCCACTAACAAATTGAGATCGTATACGGACATGACCCCTAAGTGTTTGCTATACAAATAAATAATTAATTTAATTAGGTCTTGGGTAGCAAACCTAATGCTAATATAGTATTAAATGGAGAATCTGATGCTAAAATTGAGTGTACAATTTTTTTTTATTAATTATGTCTTTTTTTTTAAACAAAGTGTTATTAGAGCACTTTTACTGGACATTTATATTTAAAGGGGTTCTCCAGGATGATTTAAAATGCTGCAAGCAAGCTGTCCTAGAAAGTAAGCCAGACTGATTGCCTCTACTTGCAGAGGTGCCTAGGGGTGATGGGGCCTCACACTCCTCTAAAATAGCTGGTAGTGATGGGATCATGCCTACATAATGGCTGAGCCTTCTGTCAGGAACACTTACCAAAGTGAAACAATGCTCACCGTGTAAGCAGCTCTGCAGGTGGAGGAAACCAATCCTGCTTACTTTCTAGGGCAGGTTACTGGTAACTATTTTAAGTCATGCTCCGAGAACTCTTTTAACCTTGAATTCTCTAATAGGGTAAATTAAAAAAATCTATCTAACCTGGAAAAACCCTTTAATAAATGGATGATCAGAAGCCTCAAGTTGTTCTCTAGAACTATGTAGATGGTACTTTGCTACAGGCTATGATAAATTACCATAGAAAGTCTTAACACTAAAGTCTTAAATTGTTCAGTTCACAAATGACAAATAGCTAAATATCAATATAATAACTTGAATATCTAAATCTTTATGGTAAAAATAATACAGGTATATCAGTTCAAAAAGATATATATATATATTTAAATATAAATATATATATATATATATATATATATATATATATATATATACAGTAATGCAGTGGTCTCCTATGACCAGTTTTGAAGAAAGGTAGGGACACAAAAAAGTCACTTCAACACGAGTTATTGCTTGTTCCAGCTAACTTACAGTCCAGTTACAGCCGAATCACAGCCGGGTCAGGTAATCAGTCCAAGACATCCAAAATAAAGTACTGCAGGCTCGGGTCTCCTCTAGATCCGTCCACAGTCCAGTGTTGACTTCACACATGCCTTGCCGTGTGTGATCTGTAATCTCTCATCCATACAGACACACCCTGCTTCCTGCAGCTCACTTTTAAACAGAATAATGGACATGAACCACGTACAAAACCCGGAGTAGACTGCCAGGGGTAAGCACCCACCCAGCTCTTTGCTTACTCCCATTAAAAGCCAGGTCCTGATTAGCTGAAACTATACTAAGTAGCAACATTGTCTACTATCTATCACTCCAGCAAGGCAGGGTACCTTGGTGGCACGTCTTAGAAAACCACAATATGCATCTACTTAGTAGGTTTCTTGCCCCATTCTTGGAGATGCATACTGTCCTTCATATATGAGGCCTGTTACTTCCTCGCAATATATATATATATATATATATATATATATATATATATACACAGTATATATACACTACTCACAAAATGTTGGGGAAATTTCGGGGTGAGCCTAAAATGCACTCTAACCTTTATAGGTTAACTCAATGTGACCTTCTCTAAACTTTTGAATACCCATGTCCAGCTGTTCAATGTTTCAGTACTTTTTGCACAACTCGCTGTTCTCTAATTGATGCTCCATTCCACTTGACAAGTTATTGAGACATTGAATTTTTTTGTGGGGTTATACCCACCACTGTTGTTGGCTTTTGTTTCAATAAATTGCTTGAGATGAGGAAATCACCTTTGCATGCTACTTTAATGTCCTACTTTCATGATATAATATCACTGTAGCGTTAACTTTTTCCATTTTCCAGAAGTTACACTCAAAAGCCAATTATCCCTAACTTTTTGTGAATATATATGTATATATATATATATATATATATATATATATATATGTACATACAGTGGATATAAAAAGTCTACACACCCCTGTTAAAATGTTAGGTTTCTGTTATGTAAAAAATGAGACAAAGATAAATCATTTCAGAACTTTTTCCACCTTTAATGTGACCTATAAACTGTACAACTCAATTGAAAAACAAACTGAAATCTTTTAGGTAGAGGGAAGAAAAATATAAAAATAAAATAATATGGTTGCATAAGTGTGCACATCCTTAAACTAATACTTTGTTGAAGCACCTTTTGATTTTATTACAGCACTTTTTGGGTATGAGTCTATCAGCATGGCACATTTTGACTTTGACTTGACAAGATTTGCCCACTCTTCTTTGCAAAAACACAATCTGTCAGATTGCGAGTGCATCGCCTGTGCACAGCCCTCTTCAGATAACCCCACAGATTTTCAATCGGATTCAGGTCTGGGCTTTGGCTGGGCTATTCAAAAACTTTAATCTTCTTCTGGTGAAGCCATTGCTTTGTTGATTTGGATGTATGCTTTGGGTCGTTGTCGTGCTGAAAGATGAAGTTCCTCTTCATGTTCAGCTTTCTAGCAGAAGCCTGAAGGTTTTGTGCCAATATTGACTGGTATTTGGAACTGTTCATAATTTCCTGTAGCTTAACTAAGGCCCCAGTTCCAGCTGAAGAAAAACAGCCCCAAAGCATTATGCTGCCACCACCATGCTTCACTGTGGGTATGGTGTTCTTTTGGTGATGTCCAGTGTTGTTTTTGCGCCGAACATGTCTTTTGGAATTATGGCCAAAAAGTTCAACCATCACACCAACCATAACTCCCGCATACTTTTGGGAGACTTCAGATGTGTTTTTGCAAAATGTAGCCTGGCTTGGATGGTTTTCTTTGTAAGAAAAGGCTTTTGTCTTGCCACTCTACCCTATAGCCCAGACATATGAAGAATACGGGAGATTGTTGTCACATGTACCACACAGCCAGTACTTGCCAGATGTTCCTACAACTCCTTTAATGTTGCTGTAGGCCTCTTGGTAAACTCCCAGGCCAGTTTTCTTCTCGTCTTTTCATCAATTTTGGAAGGGCATCCAGTTCTTGGTAATGTCACTGTTGTGCCATATTTTCTCCACTTGATGATGACTGTCTTCACTGTGTTCCATGGTATGTCTAATGCCTTGGAAATTCTTTTGTGCCCTTCTCCTGACTGATACCTTTTAACAATGAGATCCCTCTAATGCTTTGCAAGCTCTCTGTGAACCATGGCTTTTACTGTGGGATGTGACTTACAAAATTTTAAGAAAGACCAACTAGAGCAGCTGAACTTTATTTGGGGTTAATCAGAGCACTTTAAATGATGGCAGGTGTATGCTGACTCCTATTTAACATGATTCTGAATGTGATTGCTTAATTCTGAACACAGCTACATCCCCAGTTATAAGAGGGTGTGCACACTTATGCAACCACGTTATTATTTTTTTTGTTTGTTTTCTTCCTTCCACCTAAATGATTTTAGTTTGTTTTTCAATTGAGTGGTACCGTTTATAGGTCACATTAAAGGTGGGAAAAGTTCTGAAATGATTTATCTTTGTCTCATTTTCTTACAACACAGAAACCTGACATTTTAACAGGGGTGTGTAGACTTTTTATATCCACTGTACATATATGTATATATATATATATATATATATATATATATATACATATCACACTGTACCTACAATACATTGATATTAACATTTCCTATGATAAATGTTCTTATAAAGAAAACAAAAAAGTACAAGTTGGAACCAAGTAATATTGCCAGTTGTAAAGTAATAGGTTCATCTACTACTGCTTCTCCTCTATGAATACTCTAAATGTAATGGACTAAGATCAATACCACACTCACAATACATTTGTATCTGTTAAAAACTCTATTTTAACATAGAAATGCATATTAAAAGGTGTTAAAGCATTCATGTCAAGCTATCAACTTTAGGATGTCTCAGAGAGATTCTTTAAAAAAAAATACAAATATTTAAATTAAAATGTCATTCGATTCTCACCACCTTTTCCACAAGTTAAAATTGAAGGGCATTAAGTCATAGGCATCACCGTGGTGAAAATTGGACATCAACATTTATGATGTGTTACACAAGAGAAAAGGTGAATCAGTGAACTTTTTAAACAAAACCTAACTTTCTTATCACATTTGTTCCAGATTACACATTGTAAAACCAAAAGATTTTTGACTGGATTGATCAGGCAATGGTAGGAAAATAAATCTTCTGTAATCATAGCCAAAGACTTCCTCAGAGCTGATCTTTTAGCCACATCTTCAGGCAGTGTTGGACTGGGGTGCCTGGAATCCGTCAGTAAAATACATTTTGGGGGCCCAATGTACAACTATATACAACTATTGCTTAATCCCTAAAACTTTTTTTTTTTTTTTTTTATAGGTAGCCTGCATGAGAAACATATTGGGTAATTGCTGGTAAATCTTATGGTAATAACATAATGTTTAATTATTTCCTCTTAGTGCTCCATGGTGCAGATACTATATCACCAGCCTCTTTCCTACCATAAGGCTCCCATACACATTAATCTTTTGTCAGCCATACTCACCAAAAATAGGGGGTTCTGCCAACACTCTTATGTGTTTGGGGAGCTCCCGACTCTCCTTTGACAGATGATGTCAAAGAGAGAAGAATGGAATGAAATATCCTTTTTTTCTCCAAGGACATAAGCCATCACTAGAGGTCTTTCTTCAATCTCCCCATTGAATACTCATACATGTTCAGCTGAGCCAAACGTGTATGTGTATGGGGAGCTGGGATAGAATGTTGACAGCTATTGAATGCATTATGGGAGCCTTCAGTCTCTTTATAAGGCTTGAGCGAATAGAGCTTAGGAATACCGTAGTAATTCACCGAAGTCTCGCGCAACTTTAGGTGAGACTAAGTTTGCCTACACAGAGCCAATACATTTTAATACTGTACTGAAGCAGCATTAAAAACTAAGGTATTATCCGAAGCTCGATTCGCTTAAGCCTACTATATATGTACACTTTTGTGTTGTACTCCAATCATTATTTTGTGAAATGGTTATTAAACAATAGCAAAATGATAGAGCCATATATGGTGTTTTTAACTATATTTTGTTGCTAGTAGGGAAAAAAAACTGACTTACCCAAATACCTTGGATTTTTGTTAATTCTATAACCAAGAGAAAGGTTCTTACTTTCAAATAAGATGGCCTGCCTTTCACCAAAATCAAACCCTTCTGGGATCAAGTTCTGTCCATGATCAATACTATATGCTCCACCATACTCCACATTCCCCTAGTTTTAATCATTCTCAAGCTACCTAATGGTGGTTTATATAAAGCCTTTAATTCCCTTCTTTCTTTTTGGTAGCTCATGCTAAATTGCTTACTTCACTAATTGTCCTAGAATCTTAAAATGGATAAATAAAGTGGACCAATTATGTTATATCAAGGAACTGGCATCTTTCTTAAATTCACTCTTGCCATCAATTCCAAAACATCTAGTCACCATGGCAAGTATTCAACAAATTTGATGCATACCCTCACACTTATGTCTATGGTAGCTCACACACATTAAGGCTACTTTCACACTAGCGTTCGTCGGTCCGCTCGTGAGCTCCGTTTGAAGGAGCTCACGAGCGGACCCGAACGCAGCCGTCCAGCCCTGATGCAGTCTGAATGGAGCGGATCCGCTCAGACTGCATCAGTCTGGCGGCGTTCAGCCTCCGCTCCGCTCGCCTCCGCACGGACAGGCGGACAGCTGAACGCTGCTTGCAGCGTTCGGGTGTCCGCCTGGCCGTGCGGAGGCGTGCGGATCTGTGCGGATCCGCCCAGACTTACAATGTAAGTCAATGGGGACGGATCCGTTTGAAGATGCCACAATATGGCTCAATCTTCAGGCGGATCCGTCCCCCATTGACTTTACATTGAAAGTCTGGACGGATCCGTACGAGGCTATTTTCACACTTAGCTGTTATATGCTAAAAATAATGCAGACGGATCCGTTCTGAACGGAGCCTCTGTCTGCATTATTATGATCGGATCCGTTCAGAACGGATCCGATCGAACGCTAGTGTGAAAGTAGCCTAACCTGTGCCTTTCTTTTAGATCCCTTTCTCATGTTTAGGATAATAACCTTAAAAGGAATCATACCTTAGGTACCCCGCTTACCCATTACTATACCTAACTAAAACTGCCTGTCTACTCTGTTTGTTTTAATATTCTAAAATTAAATTCCAATATTTGTGCTGATTATTAATCAGCTCACTCTGACGCATCCTCTGGTCCTGACTCTTTGTCAAACCAATGTTTTTTAGTTTCATGTTCTATTTTAACTTTGTTTATCACAGTCTAATATGTGTTATGTGATGATTAATGGCATGCCTTTGTTCATGCTTATTTTTATTTAATACAAATAACACTTAAAATAAAAAAAATATAAATAAATGCTTATCAGTCTTTATGGCTCTGTTCATGTGCTCATACTTTTCTAGAAATTTTCCTTTACTTTTTAATCGTCAGAATAGCATAACACGCAGCACCATTCCAACAAGTAAAAACATTATGGGTACCTGAGGAAAGCCTAAGGCCCCATGCACACGGCCGTGTTTCACGGCCGTGTGCGGGCCGTGGAACCGCGGCCTGGATCCCTCCTGAGAGCAGGAGCGCACGGCGTCACTGGTTGCTATAACGCCGTGCGCTCCCTGCTGCCGGCACAGTACAGTAATACACTGGTATAGATCATACCAGTGTACTACTGTATTGCGGCGGCAGCAGGGAGCGCACGGCGTCATAGCAACCAGTGACGCCGTGCGCTCCTGCTCTCAGGAGGGATCCAGGCCGCGGTTCCACGGCCCGCACACGGCCGTGAAACACGGCCGTGTGCATGGGGCCTAAGTCAAAGGTAAAGAGTAAAGAGTAAAAACAACAAAGAAAAGAAAAGGTGTCAGACCCTAAAGATCCCAATAGATCCATTAAATCTTGTAACATTAGTAGACAGGACACTAGTCCAAATGGAGCCTTTGCGATAGCTCTTTTATTATGTTACATTTTTGGCCTCTATTTAAATGTTTCAATAAATGTGTATTTGCTGCCAGAGATAGGATTTTTTTTATATAGAAAAGCACATTGTAGATGGATACCCCTTTAACCGCAGTTCGACTCTCGGTGAAATGAGCCATATAAATTTATAAATCTGCATTAGTTAGTAATATGCACTGTTGACATAATACACCTTCATAATTAACTAAATTTATAATATGTTCAGATAATAAATAAAAAACTATAAAAGTTAACAAAGCTGAACATAATAAAGGAATATCTTGGAAATTATGTTTTTTACTCCAAATATCAGATCAACTTTACCTCTTGAATTTTAGGACTATAAAAGGAAACTATGTATTGTATTTTGGTTACTGCTGGCAAGAAGTGAATGACACAATCCTCTTCCTCAGGCTTTCCTAGAATAGCTCAAATCTGTTCTCAGTGCACTTTAATGTATACAATATTGTCAACACTATAAATGACTTTAAAGCTAAGCAATAACTCTTTATGGCTTGGATGACTGGAAACACCTCAGTGTTCATTTTAGCCAAATGCACCTCGATCATTTATTACTAAATTATATTGTTTTCTTTAGCTTACATCAACATTGGAGGTGACCTTATGATATCCAGGGAATATATTTATGGTTGATATCACATGTATAGAGGACACTGTGACCATTATTCTCAGGAA
Source organism: Bufo gargarizans (assembly GCF_014858855.1). Lineage (NCBI taxonomy): Eukaryota > Metazoa > Chordata > Amphibia > Anura > Bufonidae > Bufo > Bufo gargarizans. The sequence continues at coordinate 239,515,190 of NC_058082.1, forward strand.
GTAAAATCTATTATAAGAAGAACATTACTATCTGTTCTCAAAATTCTTTATTGTAGAAAATAGACCTTTTTGAGCAAACATAGTAACTATTTGCATATGCAAACTTTTGTATGGTGATTATCAAGAATTACTATTTCTCATCATAAAGACATCTGCAGCTTTTATATATCACAGTTTACTTTCCTGTTATAATTGATGTTATTATTTTTAGTATCTTATTAGTCATTTCTTTACAGTATTGCTATAGTACTAAAGTCTCAAGGGGTTGTGTAATATGATGATCATCAAGGTAGGTCATTGATATCAGATAAGCAGAGGTCTGACTCACTGTACCCCACTGATCAATACATAGTTTTCTGATCAACTGTTTAAAGGGTCTCTTCACTTATGCAAACACTAAGTCCTCTTCTCTGCTTAACTTAAAAACATAAATAAATAATTTTAAAAAGGTAGATGTTTTATTTACCTCTGTAATTTGGCTAAATACAAAAATAAGTATTTCTAAGTAAGAAATCGAATTGGAAATATTTCTATAGATAGATGAACACCAGTACATGCCTGTGTATGTACACTAGAAAGTTTTTTTTTTTTTTTTTTAACAATAGTTTTATGTGCATAATGATTTAGAAGCATCTGTAAAACTCAAGCTGAATAGATCTACAAATGTTCAGGACACACATGAACATGTGAAATATCCTCTAACTCTTTATGTGCATTATTAGAAAATGTATTACAATTTGCTTTAAAATGTCTCCAAGGTGGAGTTGTACATTAAGCAGAATGCCATTTATTTAAAATAGAAGGGAAAGAGGTATTACTGGCTTAACATAAAAATAAAAATAAACTTAAATGGGTTTAGTTAGTTCAGCATTTATTGTGTAGAGAAAGTTAATACAAGGCACTGCTTTCAGTGCAGATTTCTGTACAGCCTCTAACCACTGTGTAATAAACTTACCTGTCTGGGCTCCAGCAGCACGATCTGGGAGAGACGTAATGCTGAGCCACGCCCCTTGGTGACATTACTGCATCCTTAGTAACAGAATGGAATGCTCTGTTTCTCCATGTCAATGGACCTATCAGCAGGGGTGCACTGCCAAAAAGGCGAGGGGAGGCGATGGCCTCAGGCAGCACCAGGTAGGGACAATAATATCTCTACATATTCAACTGCAACGCTGTACTTAGGACAGCAATACAGTTGAATGCCATGAAGGGGCATGGGAGCGATGTCTCCCTGGCTCAACATTTCCTCTAATAGGCTTTAGTCCTAGTTCCTATAGCCTATCAGAGGCTGGTGACATCAATATTAGTGTTGATCGAGCACCAAAGTGGACCCGAGGACAATGGAAGTCAATGGGAGAACCCGAGCATTAAACCAGGCACCCCCTTCTCTGAAGAGGGGAGGGTGTCTTGTTCATAGGAAAAGGTCAGAAATTGATGGAAACACCAATGAAATGGTTCGGGAACAGCATGGGGAGGATGTCTGGATGCATCTTGGACTCCGGGGTCTCTGCTGGGAACCATGTTGTCCGAGTAGTACGCCACTTTTACAGACTGACAATTATACGAACAAAACCGAAGATAAAATTGATCTTAGAGGAAAAAATTTGGTATTTACTTGTATATAAAGTGCAAGTGCTGCCAAAAATTACAAGGAAGAGGCACTCCGATACAACCTGTATATCACATAAAGGAGGGCCTCATTCACATTGTGGTATAGATGTTCAACTAGTGGGACTCCTACATAAAGACTATGCACTAAGTGAAAAGGCTGCCAAAAATTACAAGGAACTGGCACTCCAATACACCCTTTATTACACATAAAGGAGGGAATCATACACACCCTTGAAAAATTATGATTGATTGCCTGCTGGTTACCCCCAAAAACATTAGGCGCAAGGGCCTGCTAGTGACCCTCTAAAACATTAGGGGTGAGGGCCTGCTGCTGATCTGACCATCTAAAACATTAGGGGTGAGGGTCTGCTGCTGAGCTGACCCTCTAAAACATTAGGGTCGAGGGCCTGCTGCTGATCTGACCATCTAAAAACTTAGGGGCGAGGGCCTGCTGGTGACCCTCTAAAACATTAGGGGTGAGGGACTGCTGCTGAGCTGAACATCAAAAACAATAGGAGCGAGGGAAGCCTAATAAGCATGTTGATATGATGGAGGAGGAGAAGGAGGAGGACGAGAAAAGGAATATTGAACCATATACTTTTTTTTATGGTGGAAGGGGTGCATGGGAATTCAGTGTATTCAATATGCCATAAAAGCCACAATTAAAGTGCCTTTATGTTCAGCCGCTTTCCTCTGGTGGAGTAGAGAAGTCAGGGGCAATCCAGGCCTTGTTCATTTTGATAAGAGTCAACCTGTCAACATTTTCAGTTGACAGTTGGATGCGCTTATCAGTTACTATGCCCCCAGAAGCATTAAATACCCACTCTGACAAAACGCTGGCGGCAGGGCAGCCCAACACCTCCAATAGCTGTAAGGCACAGATGGATCAATGAGGATGTTGACGTGGTCTGCTACGTACTCCTTCACAATCTTTGAAAACTTTTCTCTCCTTGTGACAGTAGGCCACGCATCAGGGTGAGGGTGCTGGCGGCGTGTCATGAAACTGTCCCAGGCCTTGGAGAGTTTTGCCTTGCCTCTGTTGGAACTGCTGTGTGTTCCCCTTGTCTCCCCTCCTAGGTTGGCCAAGGAACTACGTACTCTGCTGCCAGCATTGTCAGCTGAAATTTTTGGAGCAATTTTTCCACAAGGACCTTCTGGTATTGTACCTTTTTGGTAGTCCTCTCCACCACAGGAATGAGAGCTGAGAAGTTTTCTTTGTAGCGGGGATCGAGAAGGGTGAACAACCAGTAATCAGTGTTGGCCAAAATGCGTATAATAAGAGGGTCATGGGAAAGGCAGCATAACATAAAGTCAGCCATGTGTGCCAGAGTCCCAACCGATAAGACTTCGATATCCTCATCAGGAGTATGACTCCAAATCCCCTCATCCTCTCCCTCCTCTTCGGCCCATCCACGCTGAACAGATGGAATAAACCTGCTATAGGTACTACCCTCTGTAGTGGAAGCAACCGTCTCATGCTCCTCCTACTCATCTTCAATCATCCTCCTGACTTGTTGACCTAACAAGAACCTCACTTATTGACAACTGTGTCTCATCCTCATTATGAACCTCTTGAGACTCTAATTGCGATTGACTTATTAGCATCTGTGTTTCATCATCATCATCCACCTCGTGAAACACTAATTGCCATTCCCCACCATTATATTTTTCTGACTATCGATGCTCAAGAGTTTGGGAATCAGTGCACAAGTTCTCCTCATGTCCGTCTTCAAGCGGGCTTGGCGAGAGGGCCAAATGAAGAAATGGCGATGAAAAGAGCGCCTTAAAATATGTGAGCGCCTCACTTGTTTGCCAAGAATCCCCATGGTGGGAGGAAGGAGGATCAGGGTGAGGATTCTGTTGACCATTCTCTTGGCTACTGAGACTGGACTATGTGGAAGACAGGGTGGTGCTTAACCGACTGGAAACATTATCTGCCGCAATCCAACCAACCACCTGGTCGCACTGGTGTGACGTTGAGAGTGGTGTCCTCTGGGGCCCTGCAAACTGGGACATGAAGCTAGGTATCGTGAATGAGTGTGTTTCTTGTGCTCTGGCTCTGGCATGCACCATCAGCAGCACGGCCACTTCCCTGTCCCTTACTGCTCACCTTCAGCATATTAAATGGTATATATGCTTGCAAGTATGTCACACATACAGTAGCGCAGGTTTTGTAAGTGTATGCACAAATAAATTAGACTGAATGTCACTAATATTTAGGATGGGCAAACGTTATACAGGAGATGTAGCACAGGTAATGTCGCTGCTACCAGCAGCAAAAAAATTTGACTGAATATTTAGAATGGGCAAACGTTATACAGGAGATGTAGTACAGGTAATGTCGCTGCCATCAGCAGCAAAAATATTAGGCTGAATGTCACTGATATTTAGGATGGCCAAACGTTATACAAGAGATGTAGCGCAGGTAATGGACAATGTTGTTGAGAAATCAGGGTTAGTTTATAAAAAAATATATACAACTCTTTGATGATCCCCAGGAACACATCAAATCTATCAAATGGAAAGAAAATGGCACAACAGCAAACCTGCCAAGAGACGGCCGCCCACCAAAACTCACGGACCAGGCAAGGAGGGCATTAATCAGAGAGTAAATCACATACTAGAAAAATTAGGACTCTTAAAACACAATACTTTATTTAGATCTAGATAAAAGAGTATCCCAAACCAAATTATGAGGCTGACTGCAGTCAGCCTCTTAATTAGGTTTGAGATACTCTTTTATCTAGATCTAAATAAAGTATTGTGTTTTAAGGGTCATCATCTATCCAGTATGTGATTTATATTCAGATTGGGACACCATGCTATTATTGTTTCTGTATCATTATATATTCTTTTTCTCATTAATCAGAAAGGCAGCACAGAGGCCTATGGTTAGCCTGGAGGAGCTGCATAGTTCCATAGCAGAGACTGGAGTATCTGTACATAGGACGACAATAAGCCATACGCTCCATAGAGTTGAGCTTTATGGCAGAGTGGCCCGAAGAAAGCCATTACTTTCAACAAAAAACAAAAAGGCACATTGTAAGTTTGTGAAAAGGCATGTGGGAAACTCCCAAAATGTATGGAGGAAGGTGCTCTGGTCTGATGACACTAAAATTGAACTTTTTGGCCATCAAAGAAAACGTTATGTCTGTCACAAATCCAACACATCACATCACCCAAAGAACACCATAACCACAGTGAAACATGGTAGTGGATATTTTTCAGCCGGGACTGGGAAACTGGTCAGAATTGAGTGAAAGATGGATGCTGATAAATAAAGGGATATTCTTGAGCAAAACCTGAACCACTCTGTGCGTGATTTGAGGCTAGGACGTAGGGTTCACCTTCCAGCAGGACAATGACCCCAAACATACTGCTAAAGCAACACTTGAGAGGTTTAAGGGAAAACATGTAAATGTGTTGGAATGGCCAGATCTCAATCAAATAGAAAATCTGTGGTCAGACTTAAAAATTGCTGTTCACAAGCGCAAACCATCCAACTTGAAGGAGTTGGAGCAGTTTTGCAAGGAGGAATAGGCAAAAATCCCAGTAGTAAGATGTGGCAAGCTCATAGAGACTTATACAAAGCAAAATGGACCTGTGATTGCCACAAAAGGTGGCTCTACAAAGTATTGACTTTCAGGGGGTAAATAGTTATGCACATTGACCTTTTCTGTTATTTTGTCCTATTTGTTGTTTGCTTCACAATAAAAAATAATAAAAAAAACTCTTAAACTTGGGGGCATGTTTTGTAAAATAAATTATACAAATCCTCAAACAATCCATGTTAATTCCAGGTTGTGAGGCACCAAAACACGAAAAAAGTCAAGGGAGGTGAATACTTTTGCAAGGCACTATAGCTCTGTCATAATTCACAAGTAGGCATGATGCCTACGTCTGCTTACCATAGAAACTCTTTATTCTGAACTGATAACATTATGATTCGCACTCACGAATCAATGTCATTAACAGATTTTGGTTAAAAACACATTTATATTGAAAACATGTCAACGACAAATAATACATCATTGTAATTGAATAGCATTGAATGCAAACAATCCAAATGAAATGCATATTTAAAGCTTTTTTTTATTTTTATAAAAGACAACCCATCTATATTTATATTGCTAGAAATTAAGCGTTTCCCATTAGCTTTTTGAAAACTGCATGAAGGCTGCCAGCAAAAATGAATTATGAGTTAATCACATTCCCCACATCACAAGCTCACTTTGCATGAAATGGCTAACCTTGAAATTCAAGGAGAAATCTTGCTAAAGTGGGCCGAAAATTATACAATAAAAGAAAAATTTAATTGAATTGAAATCTCACATTCAAAATATGTTATATAAAATATAAAAGTGAGTCCCACATTCTAATGGAATGGGCTACTAGGGCTGCAGATGTCATGGGGTTTATGTCCCAGGGACATAGGGGAGGGAAGAGAAGTTACAATATATGTCTCTGTCATACAGGGAGTGTGCACCAGTGTGAAGAAATGCTATTGATACAAAGGTGGTTTCACACTGGAGTCACTATTCATCAATATCATGGAACTTGTCATAAAAATTCATACAGAGCTCCCTGTCTCAGGGATGTTACCTTATCCTGACTGCAGCATATTTTATAACGGTAAATTATAAGGTATTTCTTATATAAAGAGTCATGGGGACAGTTACCAAATGTGCTACGTCAGATCTTTAGCATACAATTGTTGTGTCTGTTAATGCACATTTCATTCTAACATTTTTGGCTTGTATTTGAAATTAAACTAAATAGATGTGCTTTAACTATAGACTGTCAGCTTAAATTTGAGTGTATTTACATCCAAATCAGGTGAATGGTGTAGGAATTGCAACAGTTTGCATATGTGCCTTCCACTTGTTAAGTGACCAAAATTAATGGGACAATTGGCTTCTCATCTGCTCCAATGCCAGGTGTATGTTATTGCCTCATTATCCCAATTACAATGAGCAGATAAAAGGTCCAGAGTTCATTTCAAGTGTGCTATTTGCATTTGGAATCTGTTGCTGTCAACTCTCAAGATGAGATCCAAATTGCTGTGACTATCAGTGAAGCAAGCCATCATTAGGCTGAAAAAACTAAACAAACCCATCAGAGAGATAGTAAAAACATTAGGCGTGGCCAAAACAACTGTTTGAAATATTCTTAAAAATATGGAATGCACCGGTGAGCTCAGCAACACCAAAAGACCCGGAAGACCACAGAAAACAACCGTGGTGGATGACCCAAGAATTCTTTCCCTGGTGAAGAAAACACCCTTCACAACAGTTGGCCAGATCAAGAGCACTCTTCAGGAGGTAGGTGTATGTGTGTCAAAGTAAGCAATCAAGAGAAGACTTCACCACAGTGAATACAGAGGGTTCACCACAAGATGTAAACCATTGGTGAGCCTTTTAAACAGGAAGGCCAGATTAGAGTTTGCAAACAACATCTAAAAAAGCCTTCCTATGGGCAGATGAGACCAAGATCAACTTGTACCAGAGTGATGGGAAGAGAAGAGTATGGATAAGGAAAGGAACGGCTCATGATCCTAAGCATACCACCTCATCAGTGAAGCATGGTAGTGGTAGTGTCATGGAGTGGGCATGTATGGCTGCCAATGGAACTGGTTCTCTTGTATTTATTGATGATGTGACTGCTGACAAAAGCAGCAGAATGAATTTTGAAGTGTTTTGTGCAATATTATCTGCTCATATTTAGCCAAATGCTTCAGAACTCATTGGACGGCGCTTCACAGTGCAGAAGGACAATGACCCAAAGCATACTGCAAAAGCAACTAAAGAGTTTTTTAAGGGAAAGAAGTGGAATGTTATGCAATGGCCAAGTCAATCACCTGACCTCAATCCGATTGAGCATGCATTTCACTTGCTGAAGACAAAACTGAAAGGAAAATGCCCCAAGAACAAGCAGGAACTGAAGACAGTTACAGTAGAGGCCTGGCAGAGCATTGCCAGGGATGAAACCCAGCGTTTAGTGATGTCTATGCTCTTCAGACTTCAGGCTTTAATAGACTGCAAAGGATTTGCAACCAAGTATTAAAAAGTGAAAGTTTGATTTATGATTATTATTCTGTCCCATTACTTTTGGTCCCTTAACAAGTGGGAGGCACATATGCAAACAGTTTTAATTCCTACACTGTTCACCTGATTTGGATGTAAATAAGTTAAAGCACATCTCATGTAATATTGGCTTCTTTATCCCGGAAAAACAAGACATTGTTCTGCCCAACAGGGTTAGAGAATTATTACAGAACACGTCTGCCTCAGTCTTGGTATTTCTGAAGTTTTTATAGCACCATCTAGCAGTGTTAAGTTGTATTACACTTTGTTTCTCCTGTTACAATACTACTGCATTGTAGGAGTGCAAAGAATTCTGGGAAAGAGAAGTCTCCAGTCTCCAGGACACAGTTCAGAGCTGTCCTATGCATACACACAGGATCTCCCCCCTACCTTCTTGTTTAATGCTCTCTCTAGTATATCATCTCCAGTGCCCAGAGTTGTCTCCTCACTGCCTGCAGAGCTGTGCAGCTGAAGGAGTTAAGAATCCCAGCAGAGAGTAGACGGCAGTGAAGGGGGCGTGGCCAGCACAGTGACATCTCGTTTACAGGCTTGTAAACGACCTTTATCAGAGCAGAGAGATAAGCTGACATCACAGGTCATGTGACCCTTAGTGAAATCTGAGAAACCAGGCACTGGAGATAAAGTGAGTGAATTGGAAAGCTGTTACATTTGCTTAGTTAGGAACATAGAAAGAACAAAAAAGTTACTCGGATAACCCCTTTAATACTTATACATGTTATTTGTATTGTTGTAGTTTTACAACACGTCTTGAACGCGCAAGAAGACATAAAAACATCACTTCACGTCAATGACTTCTGACATCAACAAAGCAGTCATTAATATGAATTGTTCAGGATATTATGCAGAGTCTTTGATGGAGGTTTAAACTAATGTTCATTGAATAAAACAGATGGAAATTCGAAGATGATATTGTTAAAAATAAATGGATTCCCTTTCAGTTCACCTTGTCATATTTTGATTCTTGATGCACAAATGAGAGTAGATAAAACATGATACAAAACAAGGACACGCAAATTAAAGGCTGCATATCCCTATACAGTGACCAGAAATGACATGTATTTAGTTCAAAATCACAATTTCATAGGTAAAAAATTAAAAAGATTTTAAAAATAAAGAAATGCATGAACCATGGACCAAACTTCTGGTTGAGCTGCTACACATGAATGAATGTAATACACAGCAGGATTGATGCAAAAGCAGAAACAAATAGTACCATAATAGCATATTTATTAAGTTTTATCCGCCGGTGTTAATAAAGCCGCAGGTGCCAGCCTCTACATAACAGCTCTGATTCTAAATGTAAGAGAGCTTACTTGCTGTCTTACATTTAGACCATATTCTATGCCTAAACCAGGTATACAAAATGGTAAATAAGATGGGCCTTCTGGCCCCACCGCTTCCCCGCACACACCACACCCACTTTTTTAACCGCTTTAAGTCCGCCCATAGGATATAAACGTCCTATGGGTGGACCTCTATTTCTGAAAGCACGTATTTCTGTCAGTGACAGCAGGGCAACCCGGAGATAAGGCAGGGACAGTGCCCAAGTGTCCCTGCCTTCTAGATCGCTGCAGACACAGCGCTCACACAGCAGAGCAGAATCATGCTGTACAGCCTCTCTGGGGGGTGCATTTCTTCTGTAACTGGGGCTACTATGTCAGCCCCAGTTACAGGAGAAATCAACAGTGAAAAAAAGAAGAAAAAGTGAAGCAAATGTCCCCCTGAGGTCTTGTATGACCTTATGGGGGACGAAAAGTGTAAAAAAAAAATAAAAAAAAATAAAGGGTTGAAAAAAATAAAATAAAAAAAAGGTTTCACATGTGAAAAAAAAAAGGTCCCCAAGTAAGGAATAAAAAAAAAAATTAAAAATAGAAAAAATTAAATAAAATAGACATATTTGGTATTGCCACGTCCGTAAAAACCAGCTCTATAAAAATATCACATGAGCTAACCCCTCGGGTGAACACCGTAAAAAAAAAAAAAAAAGTGTCAAAACAAGCTATTTTTGTCACCTTGCATCACAAAAGGTGCAACACCAAGTGATCAAAAATGCGTATGTCCCACAAAATGGTAACAATAAAACCGTCACCTCATCCTGCAAAAAATGAGCCCCTACATAAGAAAATCTCTCAAAAAATAAAAAAACTATAGCTCTTAGAACATGGAGACACTAAAACATAATTTTTTTGTTTCAAAAATGCGATTATTGTGTAAAACTTTAATAAATGAGAAAAAGTATACATATTAGGTATCGCCACGTCCGTAACAATCTGCTCTATAAAAATGTCACTTGACTGAACCCCTCAGGTGAACGCTGTAAAAATAAATAAATAGAAACTGTGCTAAAACAACCAATTTTTTGGCCACCTTGCCCCATAAAGTGTTATAATGAATGATCAAAAAATCATATGTACCCAAAAATAGTACTAATAAAACTGGCACCTTATCCCCTAATTTCCAAAATGGGGTCACTTCTTGGGAGTTTCTACTGTAAGGGTGCATCAGGGGGCTTCAAATGGGACATGGCATCTAAAAACCATGTGGAGTTCCTTTTCTTCTGCGCCCTGCCGTGTGCCCATACAGCAGTTTACGACCACATGTGGGGTGTTTCTGTAAACTGCAGAATCTGGGTAATAAATATTGAGTTTTGTTTGGCTGTTAACCATCGATGTGTGAAAGAAAAAATTGGATTAAAATGGAAAATCTGCCCAAAAAGTGAAATTTAAAAATTTGATCTCCATTTTCCTTTAATTCTTGTGGAACGCATAAAGGGTTAACAAAGTTTGTAAAATCAGTTTTGAGTAACTTGAGGGGTGTAGTTTCTACAATGGGGTCATTTATGGGGGTATCCACTATGTAGGCCCCACAAAGTGACTTCAGACCTGAACTGGTCCTTATAAAGTGGGTTTTGGCAATTTTCTTAAAAAGTTGAAGAATTTCTTTTAAACTTCTAAGCCTTCTAACGTCCTAAAAAAATAAAATGACATTTCCAAAATGATGCCAACATAAAGTAGACATATGGGGAATGTTAAATAATAAATATTTTATGAGGTATCACTTTCTGTTTTAAAAGCAGAGAAATAGAAATTTAGAAAATTGCAAATTTTTCACATTTTTGGGTAAATTTGGGATGTTTTCATAAATAAAGGTGAAATATTTTGACTCAAATTTATGACGATCATGAAGTACAATGTGTCACGAGAAAACAATCTCTGAATGACTTGGATAAATAAAGGCGTTCCAAAGTTATTACCACATAAAGTTAGATATGTCAGTTTTGCAAAATTAGGCCTGGTCAGGAAGGGGGCAAATGGCCCAGATGGGAAGTGGTTAAGCCTGGCATGAACAGGAAAAAGTCACAGATAGTGGCACAAAGAATCTTTGTGTCGCAATCTGTGCCAAAAATACATTTTGAAATTTAGTCGTATTTCTGTTTAATAAATGACCCTCATAGTTTGTAAATATTGAGAGTAAACTAACATTAGAAAAGGACAGAAAATGATCCTCTACATAGAGTAAACAAGCAAAAAGATATCAAAAGAGTGCTTTAGCCAGGCAAAACATCCGATCAAGTAGGTAATAGTGGCAATTTTACCTAAAAAATTGTGTTTACCTCTGCATCACCATGTGAGCATGGAGTCCCTAAGCTACCTTTTCTGACATACAAATATGTCCAAAAGTATGGACCATGCTTCTGATTCACTCAGATCATATCTCGATTCTCAACATGTTCCTTTTAGTGTAGACCAGGTACATCAACAGAGTGATAAATCTCATACATGCTGCATAGGCAAATGGACTGGTGCACTGTTCATACAATTTGCTTTTATTTTCACCTAGTATATTTATCTCACTTACCAGCTATCTCAATGAGTATTGCAGCTCACCTACAGAAGTAGGAAATTAATTCAAACTTGTGTTGTATGTTCTGAAGTATACTAGTCTCAGTTGTTAAAAATTATACTCTATAAGTATTTATATTTAATGAAGGTTTCCATTTTTTATTGATCCTCCAGCATGAAGGGGTCGCAAAATGATATATCTCTGTAACTTAGAATAGGCTCATATAAAAAAAGCCATTGATTGAACTTAAAATGTGTAACTTTGTAATCATAATACAACAGCACATGTAGAGCCAGGACATTCATGGATAAGCCTACAATTCTCCTTTATAAAAAAATTGGAAAGTATATAAAAAATGTCCATAAGACCTAAATCCATATGATCTCTTCAGACCTCTCCAGTCTGGATGATGACTGCCGACATTACCACGCATTTCTTTAACACTCTGCTTGGCGTCTTCATTCTGGGGCATATTTTCCACCAGAGCCAGGGGTGCACAGAACAGCCACTATGTACCGTTTGGAGGGCAAGCCCCCTTTCTCAAGCATTATTATCATTATGTCTGTCCTTCATTTAAATACTTAATCACATGATACAAATCTATGTAATTCCTAGTATCATATAAATGAGCTAAAATCCATTAAAATAATGACAATAACAAGCAGCAAAATTCCAATGATCCCAAATTGCAGAAGTACGCTTAATAGATGCCTCTTAATACATTAGGTGCATCTCTGGCCCTCTGTGTGCCAGCAACTGAAATCTACGCCAGCCTGCAAACTCAAATTTACACCATCCCTTTTGGTTAAGGTCCCCCTTAATTCTCTCCCCTTTAGAATAGGGAAGGAGACCTGAAAAAGTCTTAGACTATGGGACAAATATGGCCTGTGCCATAATTTTCAATTTGTTAACATCACAATAGTGGCATAAAAAAGAATAATAACTGCTCTCAATGCTTTATAATGTATTCTGACTTTGTCTATGCCATATTTATATAATTTGTTTATATAATGCTAATATATTCCACCGTGCTGTATAGAGATTGTGACTCACTCACATGGTCTGTGTTCCTACTGGGCTCACACTATAAATTCCATTAGTATGTTGTTTAGAGTGCAGTAGGAAACCAAAGTACTGAGGGAAAATCCACACAAATACAGGGATTACATATCAACTTATTCTTGGTCAGATTCAAATCCTGCAGTACTACAAGGCAGCAGAGCTAACCACTTAGCCACCATGTTTTCCCCTAAAGATATAGCTCTACCTGAAGCTTGCTGTACTAAGGGTGCTGCTGAATAAGTGGAGTTTAAAGAACCGGAGTTTAAGACAAGGAGCAAGAAACTAAGGTTTGATAGATTTTCCTTGTGTGTTTTGTCTTTATTCTAGCTAGTCCTCCAACTACAACAGACAAAGGTCTAATTCTAACTCATATTTACTGTTTTCCTTCTTTACTGTTCATCAACATTTAAACATGTGCTCCGTGCAATGTATGTGTGCCTTGAAGAGCCTTTCGAGGGTGAATACATTTGCACTAGATGCAATCATGTTGCATATTTGGAAGCCCAGATCTTGGATCTAAATAAGCAGCTTGAAACACTTAGGGGCATTGCAGAACAGGAGAGAGGCTTAGACCTCACTGTGCAGGCACTGGCTGGGGTCAGTGAAATGGAGGTGGGAGGAGGAGGACATTATCAGGACTATCAGATCAGCAGTTGGGTTAATGTAGGAAGAAGGGATAGAGGGAAAAGTGCCAGGGAAGCTAGTCCTGAGCTGGAACTCCCGAGTAAATAAGCCTGTTTGGCTGATATTTGGGATAAAAGCCCAGGGCCAGCAACACTGCAGAAGGGCGTTTCTCCTAGAAACCAGGAGGATGACCGCTGCAAGAAGGATGGGAAAAGGAGTGCAGCAAAGGTTAGACAGATGCTGGTGGTAGCTGACTCTATTATTAGGAGGACAGACAGGGTCATCTGTCGCCGAGACCGTGAATACAGAACAGTGTGTTATCTGCCTGGTGCTCGAGTTCGGCATATTGCAGATCGGATTGACAGATTGTTGGGTGGGGCTGGGGAAGACCTGGTGGTCATGGTACACATTGGCACCAATGATAAAGTTAGGGAGAGATGGAAGGTCCTTAAAAATGATTTTAGTGAACTAGGAGAGAAGCTCAAGTTCAGGACCTCCAAGGTAGTTTTTTCAGAAATATTACCAGTGCCACGAGCGTCACCAGAGAGACAATGGGAGCTTAGGGAGTTAAATAAGTGGCTCAGAATCTGGTGCAGGAAGGAAGGGGTTGGGTTAATGGAGAACTGGGCCAACTTCTCTGTCGGTTAGAGGCTCTACAATAGGGATGGGCTGCACCTTAATGGGGAGGGTGCAACTGCCCTGGGAGAAAAAATGGTTAGACGGCTGGAGGAGCTTTTAAACTAGGATCTGGAGGGAGGGTTGGGGTTCATACTAATAAGGGGGCAGATAGTGCAGATAAAGAGTGGGATATAAAAGGGGACAGCGGGGATTTAGTGGGGATTTAGCGAGGAAAGTAGGGAGAAGGCTGGGCATAACAATACACTAATGAAAAATAGAACTGCTGTTACAAACAAACATCAACCAAGGTACCCCAAAAATCCTGGATATTCACTTTACAGTTAATAGTAATTTAAAATGTATTCTTCACAAATGCCAGAAGTCTAGCTAGCAAAATGGGGGAGCTGGAGGCTACGGTACTAGAAGAACACATAAATGTAGTTGATGTGGCTGAGACATGGTTGGATTTTTCTCATGATTGGGCTATAAATATTAAGGGTTTTACACTATTTAGAAAAGATAGGGTCAATAGAAAAGGAGGTGGTGTGTGCCTGTATTTGAGGAGTGATCTGAAGACAAGTGTGAAAGAGGCAATCGTGGGTGAGGATGGTGAGGATGTGGAAACCTTAGGGGTGGAAGTTCAAAGGGATATAAACATTGAAAAAATAATACTTGGTGCAATCTATAGACACCCTAACATCACAGAGGAAATAAACACAACCGTATAACCAAATAGAGTGGGCTGCATAGGCTGGTACAGTGGTCATAATGGGAGAATTTAACTTCACACACATTGACTGGGGACACAATTCTGCCTCAACCCCAAAGGGGAGAAGATTCCTCAACTTGCTGCAGGACCACTTTAATGGCCAGTTTGTAGAAACTCCCACTAGGGGCAATGCTCTGTTGGATCTGTTAATCTCTAATGATGCAGAGCTTATGGGAATTGTTACTGTTCATGAAGCACTAGGTAATAGTGACCATAATATAAATATATTTCCCCTAAACTATAAGAAGCAAACTCTATCAGGCAGAGCAAAGACACTAAATTTCATAAAGGCTAATTCCCCTGGGTTTAGGACAGCATTTCAGGGCATAGACTAGGTGCAGCTACTGTCATATAATAATACTGAGGATAAATGGAAGAGCTTTAAATCCATATTGAATAATTGCACAAAAAAAAATATTCCTTTAGGTAACAAGTATAAACGGCTAAAATTAACCCCCCCATGGCTGACAGCTACTGTAAAAAGGGCAATAAAAGGCAAAAAAAGGGCATTTAAAGGGAACCTGTCACCTGGATTTTGGGTGTAGAGCTGAGGACATGGGTTGCTAGATAGCCGCTAGCACATCCGCAATACCCAGTCCCCATAGCTCTGTGTGATTTTATTGTGTAAAAAACCCGATTTGATACATATGCAAATTAACCTGAGATGAGTCCTGTATGTGAGATGAGTCAGGGACAGGACTCATCTCAGATTTATTTGCATATGTATCAAATCAGGTTTTTTTACACAATAAAAGCACACAGAGCTATGGGGACTGGGTATTGCGGATGTGCTAGCGGCCATCTAGCAACCCATGTCCTCAGCACTATACACAAAATCCCGGTGACAGGTTCCCTTTAAAAAATACAAATCTGAGGGGTCAGCTGGAGCGTTTGAAGATTACAAAGGGCTTAGTACAATCTGTAAAAATTAGATAAATATGCAAAAATACTAAACAAACAGCAGGTAGCAAAAGAGAGCAAAACAAATCCCCAAAAATTATTTAAATATATAAATGCTAAAAAACCTAGGTCTGAGCAGTCACTGAAGATAAGGAAAAGGCTAAGTTACTAAATGTTTTTTTTAGCTCTGTATATATAATGTTTGTGCCCGACAAACATTATATATACAATTTATTCCTTTTTCTTCTGACAGGGTGAGTCAGTCTTGTCAAAGGCACCCACCCTACCCTCGCTAGCGGGTGAGACTTTTAAACAAATATTTACATTTTTAGCTCTATATATACAAAAAAAAGAGAAAGGATCTGATATCTGTGGTGCTGGGGCTGTTAGCACATCCAGTAATATACTCAATTGGCTAACTGTAGATATGGTCCAAGAGAAGTTAAATAGGGTAAATGTGAACAAGACTCCGGGTCCAGATGGATTACACCCAAGAGTGCTTAAAGAGCTTATTTCAGTCATTGCTGTGCCCCTGTTTATAATTTTTAAAGATTCTCTAGGTACTGGTACAATGCCAAGTGATTGACGCAAGGCAAACATGGTGCCTATATAGGTAATTATTGACCTATAGGCTTGGAAAGTATCGTTTGTAATTGGATTGAAAACTGGCTGAAGGACTGTGTCCAGAGAGTTGTGGTCAATGATTCCTATTCAGAATGGTCCCAGGTTATAAGTGATGTATGTACCCTAAGGTTCAGTGCTGGACCCTTTAATACTTAATTTATTTATTAATGATATCGAGGATGGGAATAGTAGCACCATATCTATTTTTGCAGATGATACTAAGGTATCTAGAACTCTGCAGTCTATGGAAGATGTCCATAAACTACAAGCTGACTTGAACACTCTGAGTGATTGGGCATCAACTTGGCAAATGAGGTTCAATGTGGATAAATGTAAAGTTATGCATCTTGGTAGTAATAATCTCTGTGCTTCATATGTGATGTAACACTGGGAGAATCACCTATAGAGAAGGATTTGGGTGTCCTTGTGGATGGTAGATTAAATTATATCATACATTGTCAATCAGCTGCTTCTAAGGCCACCAGGATATTGTCATGCGTTAAACAAGGCATGGACTCACAGGGCAGGGATGTAATATTACCACTTTACAAAGCGTTGGTGCTGTCTCATCTGGAATATGCAATTCAGTTCTGGGCACCAGTCAATAGAAAGTACGCACTACAGCTGAAAAAAGTACAGAGGAGAGCGACTAAAATGATAAGGGGCATGGATGTTTTTTTGTTATGAAAAAAGATTAAAATAATTGAATTTATTTAGTCTTGAGAAGAGACATATAAGGGGGGACATGATTAACCTATACAAATATATAAATGGGCCATACAAAAAATACAGTGAAAAACTGTTCCATGATAAAATGAAAAGCCTCCGATTAGAGAGGAAAAAGTTCAGTCTCGGGAAGCGTCAGAGCTTCTTTACAGTAAGAACTGTGAAGCTGTGGAATAGACTTTCTCAGGACGTGGTCACAGCAGGAACAGTGGACAGTTTTTAAAAGGGTTTAGATACATTCTTAAAAGTAAACAACATTAATGCTTATGAAAACATGAAGAAATCGGAGTCTCAATTCCTTCTGCGATTCGCATCCCCGCCTGTCCCTTGGTTGAACTTGATGGACTTACGGTATATCTTTTTTCAACCCTATTAACTTTGTAACTATGTAGCATAAAGTTAGAAAACTTAATCATTTTGGGGTAAGTATATGCTTTGTATATTATCCACTACCCAAAAAAGACATTAATCTTTAATAATATCATTATATGTTGTAAAACCAGGCATGGCTTCAGGATAACTTGAAATCTTGTATAATCTTTTGATTGACCTGTTGGGATATTCTATCCCCATTGTAAGAAGGTACCTGGAAACATCATGGATAAAAGGAATTTCTCACCGAGGTTCCTGGTCTTGGTGAAGTAAGAGCCGGTATTTTATGTGTCAGCAGCAGCTATTGCTAACTGACACCTTGAGATTTAGCATAGCTATCATAGCTGATCCGGTACGGCTCTTACTGGGAGCAGTCAAAGTGCTGGGTGGGTGACTACTCCCCATGTTCCAGGCCGGGTTTTTCCAGGCATAAAAAACAACCAGCACTGCCAGGTGTGGTGGATTTTACCTCCTTCTGACAGTGGAGCTCAGGAGTCTGTTTGCTGTGAACTGAGGGCTGTGCTGGGATTTGAGGTTTGATCCGGGCTGGAGGACTCAGGCCCCTCTAAAGGCGAACAGGCCGCCTATAGACTTGATAAGGCTGAACTGCTAACAGGGTATAAATTAGCACCCAGGAGAAAAGGTGACTTTTATTGTTTATGGATTTTCCTTGTGTGTGAACAAACACCAGGTCACCTGCATTATGTGATACACCGTATCTGCATTTTTTCATACACCAATGTCTGAATAAATACCGCTGTTTGATTCAAGAACTATGTACTTTGCCTCTATACTACATCAGCTAGTCCTTACTATCAGAGCAAATCCCCACACCATGTATTTCTAAACATCTCTAGCCTAGGGTTTTAAGACAAATCAAAGGACACTAATATCCCCTTGCTAGATGTAGTCCTGGTCAGACTTGTTTCATATTTAGTAAATGTTCATCACATAACAAAAATGAATTGTGTACACCCTGCTAGAAATTGTTTGCTCTTGAAATAGCAAAAAACGCTCACCATTGGGTAACTACAGATCATCAGACAAAGTGAACCACAATGTATGGCAAATAAAGCTGCTTTTGAAAATCAGGATAAATACTCTAATGTAATACCAATAGCAACAGCTGAGGCAAATCTCACACAGGGAGTCCCTCATCCTTAAAACAAGTCGAGGAAATTTGTTTGCCAGAGATGATATGTGACAACGGGGAGCAGGATACCAAAATAAAACTAGGAAAATGGCTTATTTATTGCCTTCCAACTTTCTCCCTGCAATTTTGTATTAGTGATAAACTATATTCATGTTAGATTTCAGATTTTACATGCACTTAAACTGCCTTTGAAGAAACATTATGATTGCACAAAGGAAAGAAATCAGACCAACAGATAAATAATTGATCCTGACAGCCAAGTCAGATATTTAGCAAGGAAACATCTCTCTGTATATTCAGATTGTTGCAATACCATATTTTTAGTGGTGTAAGGATATTGTAAAATCGGCCTTTTACAAATAAATTCAATGTGCAATACATTGTTTAATGTATATTCTTTGCATCATATTACAAGGTGGATGACAAAAAGCAACCCTGGTTTATACAGATTGATGATTGTGGGGCTTTATTCATCAGAACTGTGTTTGTTGCAAACATCAACCAGTCAGTTTTTATTTTACAAGGGCAGTTTAAAGGGGTATTCCTGTCTCATGAAACAGATGACCCATCCTCAGGATAGATCATCAATATCAGATCAATTGGGGTCCGACTCTCTTTATACTCGCTGAACAGATGTCTGAAGGTTCTGTGACACTTGTGCAAGCAATGTAGCCATATACATATTAGCAGGAGTGCAGGGTAATTAGAGCTTTTTGTCCCATTTGAATGGGAGAGAAAACTGTAAGTACCCTGCACTGCACTACAATGTACACGGTGTGCAGGTAAACACTGAGAAGGAAACAGAGCTGGGCATGAAATCCTGCAGGTTCAGTATGGTGTCCTGTGGCACATTTCTCCACAGATTTTGCAGCCAGGCCTGTAGATCCTGTAAACGTGTAGGTTGCCAAAACAGATTTCCTATCTGGTTCAATAACTGATCAAGGAAGTGTTGCAATCTGGCGGAGACATTCCTGGGAAACCTTTACTGTGGGTGGGTGAACATCATCCAGCTGAAAAATGCCAGTTGGAGCACTGTCATGAGAGGCAATCCATGTGGCTGCAGGATCTTCAGTACATATCGCTGAGCTATTAGTTTTACTTGTATCGCTATTAGGGGTGACTGCCTGTCATATGTGATGGCTCTCCATATCATCACACTAGCAGTTGAGGCAGTCTGTCTCTCCAGAGCAAAGGCAAGATTGGAGCACTCATGATGAGGCCTCAATATTTGAGCCCAACCATTGTGGGATCCCAAACAGAACCTAGATTTGTCCAGCCCACAGCAGTCCAGGTTTCTCGTTCATGATAAACACTGCAAAAGAGACATATGGGCCATATGGAGCCTGTTTACTGTTTGTGAGTGCCCTTATTTTACCACTGCTCCTTATACTTCCTAGAAGCCATGTCAAAATTGCCCAGATGGTGGACTATTCATCAAAATTACCATCCTGCTTCTCTCAGTCAATGATGTGGGCCCTTTAAAATTCTGGTAACTGGGCAAAATGTCTTTGATGCATCATAGAGACATGTATAGCAGTCAATGAGAGATCCCCAAGAGGTATAATACTCAAAAGTAGCCTCTGAGAGGCATCTGGGAAAGCAGTATTTATCCCAGGCATGCTTAAATTCACTTACTGTAGATTTCACAACCACATATACTGGAAGTTTGTTCTAAGATTTAGACACTCTTTCAATAAAAAAAATAATCCTGACATTGCTCCTGATCTTACCCTCGGCTAATTTCAGATTGTGTCCCCTCGCCCTTGTGTTTAGCTTCTTATTTAGAACACTTCTCTCCTGAAGCTTATTATTATTATTTTTTCTTTAAAATAAATTTTCCAAAGGGATTATAGTCAGTGGCGACTCTAATACTTAAAAGACAATCTTTCAAGAGTTTTTCTTTCTTCCTCGGTATTACTTCAGTTCTGATGTGCTCTGTCCTCGTGCCTTCTTCGTCTAGGCGTGGTGGCAGGGGGAGCGGTGCACAGCAATGTTTCTTGATGTTAAATCCCCAAGCCTTATTCTTTTCTGCCTCTGCAGTCCCTGCTAGTCTGAAATACACAGGCAGCTAATGGCAGTGCTGTCCTCTGTCTCCCAGCCAATAGCAGCTGAGGTGGGCGGGGGAAGATTCACTTGGCTGCTGACTGCCGAGGAGCCCGTAGTGAAGCTGGTGGGCAGCATGGGCAGTACTTTCAATTTGGCAAAACTGACAGATCGCTGCTGTACTCAGGGCCGTCTTTTTTTTATAAGAAATGTATTTTTCCATTTACAAAAACAGACAACGATACAATACATCTCAGCCATGGAAAGCAATAATCAGGTTACCCTACCAAAAAAATATAAATAATATATATATATGTTTAAAGTCTAGTTTGTAATAAACCGACATATTATATATTTTCCCCAACCATACCCTAACTCCCCAAAACCCCACCCTCTGTCTCGGATGAGGAGAGGCCAGCCAAAAGAAAAAAAACTTGCAATCCTTCCAAGTTTTTTCCCATAAACTATTTTGACAAAGTCCTAAATAGCAAGTCTCTCATATTCTTTGACTTTGTTAGTTAAATAAACCCATTCTATTATCTCAGGGTGCTTATTCACCCCCCCTCCCCCCCATTCCTAGCTATTATAACTCTGGCTAACATTAGGGCCTTCATCCATAGTAGGTCACCTTGAGTTTGAGAGTTTAAAGATGGGGGAAGGATGCCCAACACCGCAGAGACAATATTCAAGGTGGGGTTGTATGATGTTCTTCTCTCAAATTCTGCAAATATCTTACTCCAAAAAGACTGAATTACCGGACAAGACCAAATCAAATGCAAAAAGTCAGCTTGCTCTTTATTACGTTTCTTTACGACACATATGCATAGAGTTATTATAGTACTTGCATAACATAGTACAATCGATGAGGTATATTAAACTGAATTAACTTATGATTACTGGACAGCGAGGATTTCTTAATATTTGACAATCGTACAAACTTAATCTTATTAAATATATAACAAAATTCTGTGAAATCATGCGCCTTAACAAAAAAAAAAAAAAACGCTTTTGTTCTTAGTGCATAAAAAAGCGTGTTTAATCTGACTCTAAACCTGGCAAGAGAGTCACCTATATTATAATCTACCATCTTTTTAATGTGCCCCGAGGAAACAATGATCAGCCAACATAATACCAATCTTTTCCCCAAAACTACTACCCTCCATTATTTGGAATTCCCTAAGATTTATATTGTGCCATAGTGGAGTAAAGTTTAAAGTATAGGATATACCTAATATCGATTTGATCTTATTCCATACCAATTGCTAATAAGGCAATGTTTTCCTCTTGTACCATAAATCTAGCTTCTAAGATAAAAATATATTCTGTTTAGGATCTGGGTATTCCTGGGTAAGATGACCGTAGATGCTACTAAGACCACTTATGTACCACTGGATCTGGGCAGCCAAATAATAACCCTGGAGAGAAGGGAGGGATAAACCTCCGTCCCCAACAGAGAGCCATAGAAATTTTTGTTTAATCCGCACTCTCTTTCTGCCCCAAATAGGATTTTATTGAGACAGGAGGCTCCCATTGTGCATTAACTTTCTTTACTACTCCCATTAGCAGCAAGAATAAGTATTACAACAGTTGAAAGTTTTTTCAAAACAGGTAGTAAATATGTAAATGAGGAAGTCCAGGTAGCCAATCAGTGATCCTCTTAGTGTATAAATGATGGTGCTGGTATAGATTATGCCTCTTTCTTGCTGCTCCCAACCAAGGAAAGATATGTATTAGTACCATTTATGTTTTTCAAATGCATAATATGTAATTTTATCTTTATCTTCCATATTTACATGCGGTACTTTACTGCCGCATTTCCCCAGTCAGGTACCGTATCTTCAGTCACCGCTTGTCATTGCGGTATTGCTTTTTCCTGACTGACATACACATTCCGGCCGTCCACCCATTACTGTACCCACAAATCTCACCTCCGTTTCCTCCTTCAGTCCCCAGACACCACTTCCTTCTATTCTAGCCGAAGTCTCGTGTATCGCGAGACTTCGAGCGCTCCACTCTCTGGTCTGTGAGGTGATTGCGCGCGCTTTTCAAATCTCCTCAGCGCAGCTAAATCACCTCACAGTGATAAAGCACGTCCGTACAGTTTTCTCCTCCTCACAATAAAACAACGATTACATATACACATATATATACACATTCCTTCATATATCTACTTCATCTATCTAATTGTAAGTATAATTAATATTTTTACTGTGCATGCATTCAGGGGCTTATACTGGTCTGTATATATTTATGCTGACTAAGTATATGTACCTGAGTGCGCGTACTTGTGTTCATACAGATATAAAACACTGATTTTCTCCCATTTTTCTCTTCCATTTCATATACACTTATTTAGCAATATGAATCCTTCTGAGGAACAAACTAATACCCAATCCATTCAACCCATTCCCAGTGGATATGAGGTATTAATTTCGGATTCTATCCAACAAATGGTGGATCAATCCGTCTCAAAATCTGTATCTGTGGCGATACAATCAGCCATGGTATCCATTCAGGACTCTATTGCTAAATCCCTTTCCCTAGTAGTGAACCAAAGGTCCCCTCAAAATTATCCATCTACCCCAACCGACAACTTCCTCTCGGCGGAAGATTCAATTACGGAGCTGGCCAAAGGTGTTAAACAACCGGGCAAATCAGCCAAAAAGAGAAAATTTACAGAAGACCCAAAATCCTATACACTGGAAAAGGGTCAAAATTTTAAGGAATGTCCACACAAAACCTGCGGAAAAGATAATGGTGGTGAAAATCCCCACAAAGGACCCTCCACCCGGGAGGAGACTAACAATAGCCGGGTTATGACAGCCAGTAAGAGGGCTAAGTTCATCTCTTACAAAGATATATCATCCTCTGCATCATCAGATGATTCAGATTCAATACTGAAAGATGAACTCCCATTTTATTATGAGGATGACTATCCCGATGACCCTGAAGAATCCCCTTCAACCAGCCAAATACCAGAATCTTTAATTTTAGATAGTCAGGGTATCCCTTTCTTTAACCCCGACCAGATAAAACACCCTAGATCTGGAGAATGGGTTCCCCAACCCCAAATTTCAAAGATCCTCTAAAAACAAATTAAAAGCAGAATGTCCAAGACCAACTCTACCACATAAAAAATCCCTAACCCCTGAGCTAGACCCTATCATTTTTAAATACTTAAATAAAACGGGTAAAAACCCCAAAAGAGGTCTGGACAGATCATTTAAAATTTGCCAAGATAAACTTCTAGATTTATTGGGGCCCCTCACAAAAATATTAGATCTATCAGAGCAATCCGCTATTACAGGCCAACCGGTAGACACGTCGGTCCTTCGGGGCTGGGCCCAAAGAGCCATCTGTTTCTTTGGAAATGCTAACTCTGCCCTGAGTGCGGAAAGAAAACGCAACATACTAATGAAATTAGACCCACAACTCTCTCATCTGGCCAATTCAGACCCTGATGAGTCGGCTGAGGGCCTCCTGTTCGGAGATTCCCTTATCAAGGAGATAGGGAAATTTGTAGGAGTATTTTCCTCCCTTGACAAGGCCAAGACATCCTTAAAGAAAGTGGGTCAACCCAAAATTTTTGGCAGGGCTGGGAAAGGCAGGGGCCGCTTTCCCAGCCGAAATACACAATTCAGACAAATTCAACAGGCTCCCTTCCAACAAGACAGACCTTTTACCTTCACACCATCCACTACACCATTTTTCCCTACCAGAGGACGCCCATGGAGAACCCGAGGCCAACGAGGTTTCCCTAGATCCAGACCATCATCAGGTAAGCTCTTCTACCCCAAACTATCCCCACATTCCTCTAGGGGGAAGACTGAAACATTTTTTTCCAAACATGGTCTTCTCTAACCTCAGACTCATGGATCCTGAACACCATCTCAGGATATCAGATAGATTTCCAATCCTCTCCCTCACAGAACCACATTCCTCAACCAATACATTTCTCCACTCTAGATCAAGACCTCATAGAGTCAGAGATACTAGATCTTTTCCACAAGAGAGCTATCATTCAAGTACCCCCTCTATCCCCAGGCTTTATCAGCAACATCTTCCTAGTGAAAAAGAAAGACAGAGGTCACAGGACGGTCATAAATTTGAAAACCCTCAACGATTTCGTAACTTATCACCATTTCAAAATGGAGGGATTTCACCTTCTCAGGGACCTATTACTCCCTCAAGACTGGCTAATAAAAATAGATCTCAAGGACGCGTACCTCACCGTACCCATACATCCTCTCCATCAACCTTTTCTACAATTTTTCTGGAACAACCAAAAATGGCAATTCACTTGCCTTCCATTTGGCCTATCATCAGCCCCTTGGTGTTTCACCAAATTAATGAAACCAGTGATATCATCCCTAAGATCCCGAGGGGTACGTCTAATCATATATTTGGACGATATATTAATTATGGCACAATCACTCTCTTTAATTCTTACCCATTCACAATGGACCATTTCTCTTCTAACCAGTCTAGGTTTTCTAATCAATTACAAAAAATCCATCCTATCCCCATCCAAAGAAGTCGAATTTTTGGGATTCAACATCAACACCGACTCTGCTCTACTGAGTCTTCCTGCCAAAAAACTCACTTTGATTCGAAAAGAAATCCGTTCAATACTAAACAAACATCTAGTCTCACTACGAACCATTGCACGGATTGTGGGCCTCCTGTCGGCCTCCATACAAGCAATCTTCCCCGCCCCACTACACTACAGAGCCCTACAACGTCTAAAAGCTCAACATTTAAGGGAGGGCCTACAATATTCGGACAAAGTCCCACTATCCTCGGAAGCCAAAGAAGAACTGCTTTGGTGGCTTCAACACATTCAGATATGGAATGGGAAGATGATATTCAATTCCCTACCAGATCTGATTCTGGAATCAGACGCCAGCCTTTCGGGATGGGGCGCTCGCTGTGGTCCTTATTCCACAGGAGGGAAATGGTCAGGTTCAGAATCCCAGCTACACATCAATTGTCTGGAATTACTAGCCCCTTTTTCGCCATGAAAAGTTTCGCGAAAGACAAATCACACTGCTGCATCCTTCTACGTATGGACAATATTGCGGCAGTTCAATACATCAACCGTTTAGGGGGCACTACCTCCAAGATACTAACCGACATTGCCAAAGAATTTTGGCACTTCTGTCTAGACAGGGATATCATTTTAAAAGCAGAATACCTTCCAGGTCTAATAAACTCAGTTGCCGACTGGAATTCCCGATACCATACGGATTCCAGCGACTGGCAATTGAGCCCGCTCATCTTCAAACAAATCAACAATCTATGGGGTCCCCTCCTCATAGATCTATTCGCATCACGACTGAACACCCAACTTCCCACCTTCTTCAGTTGGCGCCCAGATCCAGAAGCCTTAGCCCTAGATGCTCTCCGCCAAAGTTGGCCACAAGGACACCTTTACGCCTTTCCCCCCTTTGCACTAATCTCCAGAGTTCTACTTCAGACAATCACTCAGAAATCCACACTAGTGATCATCACCCCATGGTGGCCGTCTCAAACATGGTTTCCCACACTACTCAGTCTGACGATAGATATCCCGAGAATTCTTCCCTCTCCACAAGATCTACTCCGAGACCCTTTGGGTCACCTACACCCTCTAATCCTTTCGGGACACCTAACATTGATAGCTTGGCTGATTTCAGGCAACAAACAATCGATCACGACCTTTCACAATCTGCTATTGACATCCTATCCGACGCATGGGCCCCGGGTACCAAAAAGGCTTATAGATCAGCCTGGAAAATTTGGCTTCATTGGTGCACTCAACGGAATCTGGATCCCATTCATGCACCTGTTACCCACATATTAAATTTTCTTTCCGAATCTCTTAATATGGGGAAAGCTTATAGGACCATAAACCTCTATCGTTCTGCAATATCATCGGAACACGCCCCTATTAATTCAATCCCCGTGGGCAAACATCCCTTGGTTTGTAGACTTATGAAAGATATTCGCTTTAGAAACCCCCCGAGACCTAGATATCACTCCACTTGGGACGTTACCTCCCTCCTAAATCTTTTTTCCACATGGGAAGATAATGAACATCTCCCATTAAAATTACTCTCTTTCAAAATCACGACCCTCTTATGTCTCATATCCATTAAAAGGGTTTCAGATGTTAGAGCCTTAGACATTTCTCACAGATTCTTCACCCCTAACGGTGTAACCTTCCAAAT
This sequence comes from Bufo gargarizans, assembly GCF_014858855.1. Lineage (NCBI taxonomy): Eukaryota > Metazoa > Chordata > Amphibia > Anura > Bufonidae > Bufo > Bufo gargarizans. Next base: position 239,541,848 of record NC_058082.1, read on the forward strand.
CACCAGAAGAACCAAAACCAATCTCCATACGGTCTCTTACCCGGCCTTTCCTTATAACAATAAACTATGCATCGTCCGTTGTTTAAAAACATACGAATCCATGACCCAATCTTTACGCTCTCCTCAATCGTCCCAACTCCTTATCTCCTTTTGCAAACCACATCTTCCAGTATCTTCCCCTACATTAGCGAGATGGATTAAACTGACCATGCAAATGGCAGGAATCGATACAGCAATCTTTGGCCCACATTCTCTTAGAGGGGCGGTTTCCACTAAAGCATTCCAAAAAGGAGCTTCCCTCTCTAAGATTTTGAAGGCCGCGGATTGGTCTTCAGAATCCACTTTTAAAACCTTTTATTTTAAACCAGATTCTCATGTATCCATGTCTATCATATAAACTATATATTGTGACTTCGGATATACATTTTAGCTTTAAACTTGCACAATGGGAGCCTCCTGTCGCAATAAAATTGGAGATTTTCCTAGCTACTGTAATGGAAAATATAGATTTTATTGAAGACAGGAGGCGAGCATTGTCCCCCCCTATTAACCCAACCCTAATCGTATATATTTTGTGTTTTTCATAGCATACTAGAATATCTTCAATTTCCTCAATCCTTCAGCGACCATCGAATGTTCCTGTTACTCCGGTTTTGTTCCCTCCAGATTTCTTCTACATTCCGTTTATACTCAAGATCCATTTAATTCTACTTACTACATCTCAAGCCATCAAGAAAGAGGCAGAATCTATACCAGCACCATCATTTATACACTAAGAGGATCACTGATTGGCTACCTGGACTTCCTCATTTACATATTTACTACCTGTTTTGAAAAAACTTTCAACTGTTGTAATACTTATTCTTGCTGCTAATGGGAGTAGTAAAGAAAGTTAATGCACAATGCTCGCCTCCTGTCTTCAATAAAATCTATATTTTCCGTTACAGTAGCTAGGAAAATCTCCAATTATTAGAAAGACGTTCCAATCGATAAAAAAAACGTCCTTGATCCAAATCGGGCAACCGGTGATCCTGTATAGTATCTGCGGTAAAAGGGTCATTTTAATCAATGCTATTCTATCTGCTTTACTAAGAGAAAGTTTCTGCCATACGCTGATTTTATCTTTGAATTTCTCAATAGTAGGGAGGATATTCAATTTACTATACTCCTGTATCTAATTCCTAAGTACTCCAGCGAGCCTGTTAATGGAATAATCCTGACCGCTGCTTCTTGATTATGAAAGGATCTGTTTAAAGGTAATAGAACTGATTTAAACTAATTAACCTCATAACCTGAAATGTGACCAAAGTCATTAATTACTTTCATTACATAAGGTAATGCAGAATAACCATCTTTTAAGAAAAGTAGCGCATCGTGAGCGTATAAACAGATTTTATCCAATTGTTACTGACCTCCAAATCCCCTGATATTCTTATCCTGGGGTCCGAAACCAACCCATTAACCTTGGTTCTAACGATGGGGTGGTTATAGAGGAATTTGGCCCAATTGATGAAATTGCCTCCCATGTTCATTTTTTTCCATTGTACACCATAGAAAATTCCACTCCACCCTGTCGAAGGCTGTAGCGGCGTCCAACGACAGGATGGAGCCGTATTCTCCCTCTCCGAGGTGTATAATAAGTATCGCTCTTCTTATATTTACCTGTGTTTGAAATTTTTGGAATGAAGCCTGTTTTTTCTAGGTGAATCATTTTATCTATTTCCGGCTTGAGCCTATTTGCTAGAACTTTAGCGCAAATTTTATAATCTGTGTTTAATAGGGAGATGGGGTGGTAAGACCCCATCTAGAATTCATTCTTGTCCTTTTTCAATAGCAAGGTAATAGTGGCCTCCATAAAAGATGGTGGATCACTACCCCTATCCCAGGATTTATTCAAAACCTGTAATAAGTAAGGTAGTAAAATGTCACTATATCTCCTATATATCTCAAAAGGTAACCCGTCGGAGCCGGGGACCGTGTTCCCATGTATAGAACTCAGTGTTTCTTTTAGTTTGTTCAATTGAACAGGAATGTCTAACTGGGCCCTATCTTCTTTAGACAACCTGGGGAGAAAAACTCCCTCAAGAAAACCCTGTGGGTCAAATTCTCGCCCTTTCATCTCAGATTTATACAGCAATAAAAATAAAATAAACTCTTGCATCATTTCCTCCTGATTAGAGGAGGGCATACCATTTCTTATTTAATATTTTTAATAATACTTATCTGCTTTTGATTTTGGATTAGTGATGCTAGCAATCTCCCGGGCTTCCCAGCCTCACAGAATTGTTTCTGCCCCATAAAAAATACTCTCTGTTGATCTTTGTGCTGTAAATATAGATTGAGTTCTTTATTGGATTTTATTAATTGCATTCTATCTTCTGTATTTTTATTTTTTCTGAAATATGTTAACTCTCTGTTCTAGATTTTTCTCTTTTTCTGCAAATGTAGATTTAAGTATTTTAATTTTGGTAAAATAAATACCACAAATAAATGCCTTTAATGAGTCCTATACAAAATGTATTTGTGTAGAGCTATAATTAATCTTCCAGAAATCTTTAATCTTATTATGTATTTTTTTGTGATCCTGTATAAGATTGAGCCAATGCGGATTCAATCTAAAGCATCTAGTAATTGACCTCTTATCAAGGTTTTTGATCAATACCAGCATAGGGGAGTGATCTGATACTGTATGGGCTTCATACTTCATTCGATTAATTTTATCAATTCGTCAGAGCCAGGTCTAGACATAGCAGTATAAGATTGGCTATAACAAGAAAAAACTTTCTTTTCGTTATACAAATGACGCCAAATATCGATTAATGCAAGTTCCTGGCAGATTTTATATATAATCAATTGGACGAATGTTCTATCTCTTAGATCCGGTGCTGAAGACACCCTATCACTCTCCAAGCTCATTACATTTTTGAAGTCGCCCATAACTATAATTGGACATTTGGCCCTTTGATTAATTAATTCAGTGAGGCATAGAAATATATACGTCCCTTCCTGTCAATGCTTTGCCCAATAGGTTTGTATGCTACCTTTTTATGTATATATACGCTAACCCCCTCCCCCTTCCCACGGGGAGTATGATGCAAAATACGAATGGAGCTCAAACTGTGCCCATTTTTTCCTCAAATACCCAATTTTTTCCAATGAAATGTGTTTTTTTTAAGAGTCCCACTAAAGCGGGGAGATGCTTATTAATTTGATCAAAGACAATTACACTCTTAGTTCCTTCTGACAAGCCTCGGACATTCCAGGTAAGGATTCTATAACTCATTACCTATATAGAGGAAAAAAAAAAAAAAGATTGGCTGAACAAATCCCCAGCACCCGAGACAAGGCGAAACCCACCCAATATACCTTCCCAGCTCCCCCTCCCATCCACTCTGGTTCACAACAAAATATATCCCTACAGACCTCTTACTTTCTGCCTATTGCCCCAACCAATCCCCCCCACCCCTCCTCAATAACACATTATAGTGCAAAACTGGTTCAGTTGCCTATACCCTTGTGATCCGCCCACTCTAATATGTCCTTAAGTTGTTTTTTTTAAACAAACTTTGTCCTGATAGATGACTCTTAATGTAGCAGGGTATATCATTGAGTATTTAATCTTAGCATGTGCTAGTCTTTTTTTAACCTCCCGAAATTTCACTGCGTTTATTTTTAGTGGCTACTGAAAAATCAGGGTAGATCTCTATGTCATTTTAGGGTACTTTCACACTTGCGTTTTTCTTTTCCGGCATAGAGTTCCGTCACAGGGGCTCTATACCGGAAAAGAACTGATCAGGCATATCCCCATGCATTCTGAATGGAGAGTAATCCGTTCAGTTTGCATCAGGATGTCTTCAGTTCAGTCATTTTGACTGATCAGGCAAAAGAGAAAACCGCAGCATGCTACGGTTTTATCTCCGGCCAAAAAACTGAACACTTGCCTGAACGCCGGATCCGGCATTTTTTCCCATAGGGATGTATTAGTGCCGGATCCGGCATTCAGAATACCGGAATGCCGGATCCGCCGTTCCGTTATGCGCATGCGCAGACTGAAAAAAAGGTGAAAAAAATAAATGCTGGATCCGTTTTGCTGGATGACACAGGAAAGACGGAACCGGCATTTCAATGCATTTTTTCGACTGATCAGGCATTTTTAAGACTGATCAGGATCCTGATCAGTCTTACTATTGCCATCAGTTAGCATACACTTTGCCTGATTCGGAAAGGCAGTTCCGGCGACGGAACTGCTTGCCGGATCTCTCTGCCGCAAGTGTGAAAGTAGCCTAAGTCGCGTAGATTTCTCTTCCTTCTCATAATGGAGTCTTTATCTTTCTGAGACAGCAGCCTGGCCAATATGGCCCATGGTGTACTCCCAAGAGAGGGAGATTTTCCAGGGATTCTAAGGGCCCTTTCTTCTACAATAAATGGGGAGATACTCTCCTGGCCAAAAACCTCAGAGAGCCAATTTTGAATAAATTCTGTGGGGTCCTCATTCTCACTACCCTCTGCAAAGCCTACCAACTGGAGATTTCCTCTCCTCGCTCTGTCTCGCTCCTGAAGCTTATTTAAACCTTAAACATATTTAAAGGTTTCTATTATGTCCCCCGCCTTCCCTTATTTCCTCAAGGCTATAAATATTAAGTTGTTTAAAGGGAACTGAGGGCAGCATAAATTAAGTGACAGAAATGCTGATTTCAGCGGTGTGTCACTCATGAGCTAAAAGTAGGTGGTTGCCGAGAACCAGCATCATAATCATTCAAGCACAGGCCTTGAAAGAGTCAAATCTTCCTGAGAAGAGTCATTGTTATTCATAATTTCCTGCTCTCCCTGCCCTTCTGCTGATAATTGGCAGTTCTCTCCCAAAGAGAAAGGGAGAAAACTAGGTAGAAGCCTGTCAATCATCAGTAGGTGGGCGGGGAGAGCAGAATTACATGAATAACCATGACTCTTCTCAGGTAGATTTGACTCTTTTCAAGGCCTGTTCTACAATGATTATGATGCTGGTTCTTGCCAACCACTTACTTTTAACTTGGAAATGACAGTCCGCTGCAAATCAACTCACCTGTCTCTACCTTATTCTGCCGTTAGTATAGGCTGCATAAAGTTGATGACAGGTTCCCTTTAAGTCTATCCTGATATGTTTTATGCTTAAGACCCTCCACCATTTTTGTAGCCCATCTCTGCACCTGTTAAACTTTATCTATGTCTTTTTTACATGGAGTATCCAAAACTGGACAAAGTATTCTAGATGTGGCTTCACTAGTGCTCTACATAGTGGAGTCACAATCTATCTCTTCCTACTGAAAGATAAAAAAGATTTTGAAGCTACTTGGACCTCTTAATCAAGCGTCTCTTTAGACAGTATATGAAGAGTCACATACTTATACACCAAAGTACATAGGAATAATGAGGTAGATGAGACATGTGATGTATAGTAGATTAATATGAGTGGAGGAGTAAACAAACAGTTGTAACAATAAATTGTTGGATCATTATACATGAGGATATTAGATAAGAAGTGTAAAAGATTTATTGTCCCCTAATTGATGTCCAGTTCATGAATGCAATGAACCCAAGAAGTCTGAGGGCCACATTCCTTAAGCGATTTAAAAGGACATAAATCGATGAAACACATTCATCCCTGATCTGAGTGTGTCAAAGGTTATCATGAACTTGTATTCCCATATTCTCCAGTCCTTCACAGGACATTAGGGACATACAATTAAAATAGACCACATTTGACGTAATGCGGGTGATTGTACCTGGGATCAGGAGTGAGGGGGGTCTGGAAATATGGAACCACGCACAAGATTTTTTGATGGATCTGAGGTGAGTGTTACTTTTATTTTTATTTTTTTACATTTCAGGAAAAATTTATCATTACCACGAAATACAAGGAAATTTGGCTTTGCGGCAAATCTAATTTCCACTGAAATTAGGATCAAAATCCACTTTGGATACTTTGATTCGCTCAACCCTAATTATAACTAGACCACACCTGTAATCATTTACATATCTGCCGGAGACATAGCCATATACCAAGTTTTGCAGCAATTCAACATTTCTATTTGAGTGCATTATTGTTTTTTGTTATTTTATTTTCTTGCCAGTAAGCGTACGTTAAAAAATATTAAAGAGATTTCTCCTGTTTCCTGATATTGATGACCTACTGTCAGGATAAGACATCAATATCGCATCCATGGAGGACTGACTCCAGGCACCCACACAGATCAGCTGAAGGGATTGAGGTGCTCGTGTCAGAATTATGCCCCCAGTATTTACCTGTACCCCCTCTAGATTGTAGCAACAGTGCAGTGTAATTACAGTTTCCTCCTCCATTCAATTGAATGGGGCAAACACCAGTAATTACACTGCATCACCACTACAATCTAGATGATGTTCCAGGGAAACACTGAAGAATATGCAGAGCTCTTCTAAGTGTTACACACCCTTCCTTCAAACAGTTGATCGGTGAAGGTGCTGATGTGATATTCATCCTAAGGATAGGTCATCAATATCTAGAAACCAGACAATCCCTTTAATCTCCAGGGATTATTTTTTCCAAAACGTGCCACACTTTTAAATTGCAACAGAAAGGGAATGGGTATACAAAGTCATGCTGTCACATTTACTAAGATTTTCAAGCACTTATCTAATTAGAAAGATGTAAGAAAACAGGGGCAGACAAAAGCTTAAAGCCTTTTTGGGGCCTTTGACTAAATGTTCATAAAATGATTAGTCCCAATCATTAGTCCTTGTAAAAGGCCTAACAGTCAGCCATCAAACATGGAAATGTTCATTTGTCGACTGATTGTATCTTTCATGCAGGAGCAAAAATTAAAAAATTTTGGGCAGCTTATCTTCTTTTGCAAATTGGGCATGTGCTTTTGACAACAATCGACAAGAACAGCTGCAAGAACAATCATAAGTCGTGATCGACTTTTCATTTGCTCAGGCAACGGTGGCTTAAGGTCTTAATAAGCACTTATCAGCTTACTATATCAATTGGGGATGCTACTGGGAAGAAAATTGATCTTGTACAAAAACTCAGCCTTGTTGAGGGCTATAGCACTTGCTATACTACTGTACATTGACAAATGGCTAGGTCTTTACCACCACACAGTCTACACAATTGGTGTTGGCTCCCTCCATGCCCACTGACAGGTGGTTCATACAGTGTTGCAATTTTCAACCGTATCTGCATCCTAAGGATGCAGATACAGTTGTAGAAATAAGACAGGGAACTACCACTTTAGCAATTCACCATTTCTGATGCCAGTTCCTTTAAACATCACTAGGGCAGCGCCACAAAGTGAACATAATGTCAAAACATTGTCTGCTGTCTGCGCTGTTTACACAGGAGAAGGTGGGAGCGGGGGAGCTACATTAGTTTTTTAGTTTCAGCCTGTACATGAGTTGCCTCTGCACCAGAAGCTCTGCTAAGTGCCTGTGGACACTAAAGAGTGTCTGTAGAGTGGTGAAGTGGACTCTAACTACAATAGAGCCCATATATTCATTTTTTCTACTTTCCATCCCCACGTACATCTTTTTATTTTATTTGTTCATTGAGCAATCTGCAAGAAAGCATTTATTTTTGTAGTTGCCGTTAAGATACATGCATGTCTGCATTTAACTTTTGCATTATTTGAAGGGTTCCAAAGCATAAGACCTTAATAGGGCATTGCTGATGCCTCCTGTTGCCATGGCAATCTATCGACACCTTATAATCATCCTCAGAGGGTTGCATATCTTGCAATAAAGAAAGTCGCTTCCTATTCCTTACAATTTAAGGCAATGTGGTTCTTAATTGCAATGACATCTAGGGTTTAAATTGCTTGGATGGGAGTTATAACCAATAATTTGCAGTGAACTCAGTATGATGATAGAAAGGATTACAGTTCTCTAAAAGAAAGAGCTTCACGAAAAAAAAAAATATATATATTTACACAATAATCACATGAAAAACATTCTTTTCATTAGTCTACACTCTTAAATTTGTACATGCCCCTTATTTCTGTGAACATCATATCGGATAATAAGTTGTTATAGGAACAAGGAGTAGTAGGAGGGTTGCTCTGCATGTGTGGGTGCCTATTCAATAAAGTGAACAAACTGGCAGCTAAATATTTGTTTTCATTGTTTACTATGTTATTTATATTCAACTATATTCTCATAATACGTACACATAACAAAAATGTTTTAGTAAAACCTAAATTAAATCTTATGAAATCATTTTTCTCCCTAAATCACACAATATATCCTCTCTTGCAAGACACTGCAAAGCAAGCAGTAATTTTTCCAGCGATAAAACAGTATTACTGCATTAGGTTATATTAATAGAAAGCAAACATATTTTTTACTGAAATCAAAGCATCACAAATAAAAATGTTACTTCATTGTCATCTTCTATCAATTTATCACTCTGGTCAAAATCTATTCATCTTTATTTTTATCAGTTTATGTTATTACCCATCTTTGCCAGTGCCTTGAAAGAGAACATTCGGTGAAAAGGGTGCGAGGATCAGAGGGTGATATGTTGTTGACTAAATATCAATATACTTTCCATCCAGAACATTATTAAGCTGGGTATATTTATGTATTTATGTAGGAGACAGCATGTCAATCCATTTTTTGAATGCTTGTTTTATTTAATTAATATTCAGATATTCTTCATCACCAGTGGTAAAAAATATACATCAATGCCATTAATAGTACATGATTATACATTTAAAAAAAACTTTTTTAACAATAGTACCATGATCACAGGTGAAGACTCATTTTGTCAACAGACTGTCAGATCATTTTGCCTTTGATGAGATCTGCAGATAATCCAATACAAATCAGAATCCAGGCACTTGGCTTTGCCACATACATGTACTCTTTAATTTGGCACAATGAGTCCATATCACGGACCATTAAGCAATGCCTGTGCCAAGTTATGGTGCCTCAATAAAGAAATATATTTTTCAAAAGAAACAATAATTTTTGGAAAAATAGCTCCAGAATACAGCATACTCTGAGGATTGTTTCAATGTTTTTGTCAAGGATTCTCATTGAAGACAAATTGCTGAGCATAATGTTGTATGAAGCACACAGGGTACAGTATTGTATCCATACCATATCCAAACTAGACTAAAAGCAGCTATATGGTCTATAGGTAATAATTACCATGACTTAGTTATTATTATTTTTTTACTCAAATATAAATGCTCAGGATAATAAACATTACACTCTCCAGTTTTCCTCAGAAGAAAATAAAATCTTTTGCGGGTGAGGCAATGTACTATATCACGCATAACAGGTCCCAGCTTTAAAGGAACCAAATGGAGAAGAAAAAGAACTCCATACCAGTGAATCAGTTGCAATTCTCCTAATATTGATTGGACGTGTTAACCATTAAATGGTTTGTCTGGTCTCTAAAAAAAAGCCATAAAATAGCAAAAAAATTCAAAATACCAAGCCCTTCTGATCCAGCAAAGTCTCCGATGGTTAGCTTTTACAAGCTGCCAGCAAGCCAACATATCATTTCTGCCAATCACGCCAAAGGAAAGACCGACACTTCACTCTTGTTCAAGTTGGCAATTTATTCATGCCAATCAGTTGGGGCTTTTGTAACATTTGCACTGGATCAGTGGGAAATTGAAAATGTGTTTAATTATACCGTATTTTTTGTCCTATAAGATGCATCGGCCCATAAGACACACCTAGGTTTTAGAGGGGGCAATAAGAAAAAAAATATTTTTCATTATACATCAGGTGAGACCACCAATCAGACCCCCAATGTTAATCAGACCTCAGCTTACAGCCCCAATAAGATCCCTAATGTTAATAAGACCCCAATAAGACCACAGATCAGACCCCCAATCAGACATCAGCTCAGACCCCAATATGAATGACACCCAATCAGACCTCAGATAAGAGCCCCATGCCTCTCATCAGCCCCCAGTAGCCTCATCGCAGCCCCCAGTAACCTTATAGCAACCCCCAGTAGCCTCATAGAAACCCCCCAATAGCCTTATAGCAGCCCCCAGTAGCCTCATAGCAGCCCCATTAGCCTCATAGCAGCCCCCAGTAGCCTTATAACAGCCCCCAGTAGCCTCTCATCAGCTCCCAGTAGCTTCTCATCAGCCCCCAGCAGCCTCTCCATCAGCCTCCAGTGCCTATCACCAGCCCCCAGAAGTGTCCATCAGTCTCATAAATATAAAATAAAAAACTTGCATACCTCTCCTGCTCCTGGATGCCGCCGCTCCTCTCCTCCAGCGTGATCTACATCCTCCTGCTGTCACCTGTGCTGTGAAGGTTGCGCACAGCGTGACGCCATAGAGCATCTCACGTTGTGCGCAGCCCTGCACAGCCGACAGCTGTTGACCAGGAAGCGGTGAGTACAAACCTTCACCGCTTCCCGGTCCTCCGGTACATAATGGAAGCGGCTCATTAGTATTCACTCCATAAGATGCAGGGTCATTTTTGCCCCACTTTTTGGGGAAAAAATATGTCTTGTGGGCTGAAAAATACAGTTATATTTGTGGCTATTTTTCCAAGAATTGAACAAACCCTTTAATGTTTGATCAATAAGGGTCAAGCTGCCCAGAACAGGTGTCTGTAAAAGTCATAAAGTTCTAGGTTGGAGAATTCTGTTTGAAATTCTATGTAGATATATTCATGTATCTGTGTCTTCTATAGACTACAATTCATAGTGACTGTGCATATGTGGCCATCCCTGCTTTGTACATGAGACTGAACCCCTTTTCTAAAGATCCTGAGACCACATAATTTTCGGGACAATTATTATATGAGTGTTCAAAGGAACAATTATTCCCGATCACTTACCCCTACAATTGAGCAGCCAATGAACAAATAATCATTTGCCTGCTGATGGGCATCTTTTATCAGGATGTAAGATGCCCGATGTAATCAGGGATAATTAACAGAATAAATGAAGGAAGAATGACTATGGTAGCAATAGTTCCTCCCACATTCAGTTTGCATCTGTCTCTGTAATTAAGCCGATGCAAAGGAGCGCTGATGGATGTGTTATGATCCATTGATGCTTGCCCTGCCTGAACATTGGGTAGTGTAGCCTTAAAGGGATTGTCTCATCACAGACAATGAGGGCATATGGCTAAGATATGCCCCCATTGTCTTGTAGGTGAGGGTCCCAGCGTGGGACCTGCACCTATATCGGGAACGGAGCCCCGCAAGGTGGTGGCCGGAGTACTCCAGTCCGGCCACCACCAAGCACTCTCCCCATATAAGTGAATAGGAGTGCACTGTGCATGAATGGCCACTGCTCCCATTCACTTCTATGGGCCCAACGTTAATAGCAAAGCCAGTTTCGGCTATTTTCGGCATCCCCATAAAAAACTTATGATGGGAGGCTGCGCATGAGCAGTGGGCCCTCCAACTCTTTTAGGGCTCTGTTCTCGATACAGGTGCGAGTCCCAGCGGTGGGACCCATACCTATAAGACAATGGGGGCATATCCTAGCGATACGCCCCCCATTGTCTGTTATGAGAAAACCCCTTTAAGCATCAGACATGTATTATAGAGAACTAACATACAATAAATAATAAACCACCTAAAATAATCTATTAGGGGTGATATTTGTATAAATGTTCAAATTATTTCAATTGTTCATCGGGATTACTTGTCTGTACCAGCAGTCATGATTATTTTTGTGTGTGTGGTGGAAGCAAGACATTATGCTCTATTCAGTTGTTTAGCAATTCAGGATTATGTATGAAATTTAACTCACAAAAAATGAAAGTTAGATCACCTAGCAATTTAATACACCCTGATTTGGTTTCTAAATATTCTTTCACTCTAACCTAATAAATGTCTCACTCGGCCGAGTCGCCCAGCAAACTGACAGTTGCCTGCAGACTGTAAATGTGATGAAATCAAATTGAAACAATATTCACAGAATTAGCATTCCTACATTTAGTACAACATATTCTTCGAGTTAATCGACTGGTTTATCATAAGTCATTTGACATAATCTTGTTTTCCACTCTTCACTACCGACATATACTGCAAACTGTAAGTGTCCCAAGCCCATTATTTAAGGAAAATATGAGCTTTGAAAAGGTTGGCAGGCATTTTTATGTAATTGCGCATGATGAATTTGCTAGCATATTTGTGCAATGAGATTTTCTTTGATGACCTCCTCAGTATTTGAAAAGCTTTATTACAGTAGTGAGAATTAATGAAATACATTGTCAGTGCTCAGTAAGGGTTAATGTCATGACTCCTCTTCAGTGCTGTATGCAAAGCTAAAATGAATGTAAAGAGTAATATTGTCTATTGTGCAGTACTTATGGATGGTTGCCACAGGACAACCTGATGCCCTGGATGGTTAGATTAGGATTATCTGAAGCTTCTGGGCTATAGCAAAAATTGATTGAAGTTTGCACTTTCCACTTCTCTGATATCACCCCCTTTGCCGGTGTGCTTTTGTGAACATAAGCGCTTATTCACAGGAAAATGGTTTGGTTCCGCATCCGAGCCGCATTTTTTTGTGGCTCGAGTAAGGACCCATTCACTTCTATGGGGCTGCAAAAGATGCGTGTTCTGTCCCCATCCGTTGCTCCGTTCCGTGGCCCCGCCAAAATTATGAGTCATGTCCGTTTTGCGGACAAGAATAGGCATTTCTATAAAGAGCCGTCTGTTCCGTTCCGCAAATTGCGGAAGGCACACGGGCGGCATACGTGTTTTGCGGATTGGCTATTTGCAGACCGTAAAATATGGCACGTTCGTGTGAACAAGCCCTAAATTTGTCTCTGCACTCATTATCATACTAAACCTTTAAACCTTGTCAACTTTTATGCCACTTTTCGAAGGTGTCAAGGGTAGTAAAAATGGCAGAAAGTTAAACATTTTAAAGCATAACAACAACTCCACCGAAATTTTCTTCTTTTGCATGGCAGTTGTCTGACATACAGACTTGACATATTATCCTTACACTGTGTTTTTTTGTGTCATTTTTTGGTTTGTTTTAGCAAAAATGGCTACGGGGAGATTTTACATGCTGACCAATAGAAAATAAAATAAAAAGGTTTAAAGGGTTTCTGTCATGAGAAATAACATTATGTAGCTGACTGACATTAGCGATGGGCTAATGTCAGCAGTACATAACAGTATGCTTTAGAACTCCCTGCCTGCCGCCATTCTCTTAAAATAAACACTTTTAAAATATGCTAATGAGCATCTAGGTGCTATTAGGGCGTTACTTCAGCACCTAGAGGCTCAGTCAACTCACCCTTTGGCACGCCCATGCACACTTGATTGAATTTCGAGTTCTCCTCATCATCCCGTAAATCACGTGCCTGCACTGTCCAGTTTAGTATTTGGCGCAGACGCAGTGAGTGAAGCCGGCGGCAGGAGCGCATCCTTCGCTCACTGCGCCTGCGCTGAATACTTAACGGGCAGCGCAGGTGCGGGATTTACGGGAGGAGAACTCGAAAGTCAATCAAGTGTACATGGGTGTGCCAAAGGGTGAGTTGACCGAGCCTCTAGGTGCTGAAGCAATGCTCTAATAGCACCTGGAGGCTTATTAGCATATTTTAAAAGTCTTTATTTTAAGAGAAGGGCGGCAGGAAGGGAGTTATAAAGCATACTGGTATGTACTGCTGACATTAACACATAGCTAATGTCCGTCAGCTACATAACGTTATTTCTCATGACAGAAATCCTTTAAAAACACTGTGGGGGACATTTACATACCAAGACAGGGCGATTTAGATTCCGGTTTTGGTCCCTGTCTGCTTCTGCTTGATATGCCTAGGTTATGTAGAGGTGCCAGCCTCTACACAACTTAGGTGTATGATCTGACAGCCATTTAACAAGATTACATTTTAAATTTCTTTAACAAAGATTGAAATAATTTTCTGTGGCAAAACAGGCACAGAAAATGATGGATGAGATGGGCCTGCTGGCCTGCCCTCTTCACAGCCTGCGCCAGAACTAGAGAAAAGAGGCGTAAATGGCCTACACGGGGAAATGGCCTACACGGGGAAATTCTGCTGCAAAACACCTTCGCGACAAAATCTGGGCCATAAATACCCCCCAAAAATGGCGTAATATTTTTTCTTAAACGACCCTCTGTGTATTTTGTAATAGTTTTCTAAAACAGTTTCCTATTGTTTTTTGCTCCCTTAGCATCTTTTTAAAATTGCAGCATGTTGTTTTTTCAGATATTTTCCCATAGACTTCTCTATATAAAGAAATATATATGGAGAAAAAAAAATCCTGTGACTAAAAAACGCCACTCGAACATACATTTGTAACAAAAAAAATGGAATGAGCTTTATGTCATTTTTTACATTTCAACCCCCCCCCCCCCCCTCAATACAAAAATGTAATGTGGCAGCACCTTAAGGCCTAGTTCACACTTCAGTGTTTGGTCAGTGATTTCCATCAGTGATTTGTGAGCCAAAACCAGGTGCAGCTCTAAACATAGAACAGGAGCAGATCTTTCCCTTCTACCTAATGTCTATGGAGGCTCCACTTCTGGTTTTGGCTCACAAATCACTGATGGAAATCACTGACCAAACACTGAAGTGTGAACTAGGCCTAAAGGGTAAAGCTACAGCGGGACACTGATCAAGCGACATGTGTCATGGCCAGGATAGCAGAGTAGCAGTGATCCCATAGAAATGAATGCAATCTCTGCGAGAGTCATAAAAAAAATCCAGTGTCTCTGTGTAGCTGTACCCTAAAACCTTCCCAAGAAGGCTGCTGACTGTGCTGTAGGAATCACAAAATGTGACTTGTGTGGAAACAGCATAGAAGGGGCTCTGAGCACCAGCTAGTTAAAATTTTAATAGAATCTTATAGATGCCCTTGTTAAAAGTGTCTTATTCTCATGACAGAAGCATAATGCCAATAAAATCACAGTTATGAAGTCATGCGTAGAATATTGAACATACGTATGTGATTTTATTTACTAGAAGACTGGGTAGCTAGATTAATAATTTAATTAAAGCAGCATAAACATGAAATCATGAAAGCCATTACATCTGGCATCTGATAGCATATGTAGAAATGTGATAATATAAAAAAATGTTTTTATTGTAATGTGTGACTACATTTCGGAAGAAAGGTATACTGTACAGGGCAGCACTGATTTTTCATGCACACAATAGCACTCACTATACTAACGCACTATATTGTTCCTCGTAACACACCTCAATGGACAGACTATTATTAGTTACTGCGCAGCTACTCTTGGGTAAACTGACTTCAATTCTCATATTGATTATTCAAAAGCTACAGCTAAGCAATTAATAGAGAAATAAATAGAAACATGGAAGTTGACAGCCAATAATAACCGCTGAAACAGACGAAGGCTACTTTCACACTAGTGTTTTTGCTGGATCTGGTAAGGTTCAGCAAAAACACTTCCGTTACTGATAATACAACCGTCTGCATCCGTTATATTATCTTTAACATTGCCAAAACAGATTTCGTCATTAACTCCATTGAAAGTCAATGGGGGATGGATCTGTTTTTTTTTTAGTCAGATTGTGTCAGAGAAAATGGATCCGTCCCCATTGACTTGCAATAGGGGCCATGACAGATTCGTCTTGCTCTGCATCCCAGGACGGAAAGCAAACTACAACATGTTGCGCGGTTTGCTCTCTGGTCTGGGAACGCAACTAAATGGAACGGAATGCAATTTGGAGAATTCCGTTCTGTTCAGTTCAGTTTTTTCCCCATTGACAATGAATGGGGACAAAACTGAAGCATTTTTTTTCCCCCAGTATTGAGCCCCTATGACGGATCTCAATACTGGAAAACTTAAACGCTAGTGTGAAAGTAGCCGAAGCTTTCTGCCCCTAGCAAGAACTAAAAAGTGGAAAACCATAAGGAATAATACTTTATTAAAGCTAAATGCTGCACTCTGCAGGGCCTGATTAGTGAAGGGCCAAATTAAGTTACCGTATATGCCGGTGTATAAGACGACCCCCAACTTTTACACTGAAAATATAGAGTTTGGGATATACTCGCCGTATAAGACTACCCCTTTTTCAACACACAGCAGTACATTACTGCATCCCACCACCATCCCTGGGTACCTCTGCCATCCCTGAATCGCACCACCATCCCTGGGTACCACTGCCATCCCTGCATCCCACCACCATCCCTGCATCCCACCACCATCCCTAGATACCACTGCCATCCCTGCATCCCACCACCATTCCTGGGTACCTCTGCCATCCCTGAATCCCACTACCATCCCTGGATACCACTGCCATCCCTGCATCCCACCACCATCCCTAGATACCACTGCCATCCCTGCATCCCACCACCATCCCTAGGTACCACCGCCATCCCATGGTATCACCACCATCCCTGTATCCCACCACCTTCCTTGTCCTCCCTCCCTGCCTCCCAGACCCTAAACATGTGCCACCTATACCCTGAACATGTTTTTGTTATGTTATTATTCATATTCACATTCACATATGCACATCTGCGCCGCACTTAGATACGCCGCACGGAGATCTCGCACATGCGCAGGAGCGAGATGCGAGCGGCCGTGAGGATCCCTTGTATCCACGCTCGCCGCATGAAATCTCGCACATGCGTAGGAGCGTGATGCGAACGGCCGGGAGGATGGCGGTACAAGAAGCATACAAGGTACAGAGCAGGGGGAGGCATACAAGGTACAGAGCAGGGGGCGGTATACAAGGTACAGCGCAGGTGGGGGCATATGCCGTGGGTTACATCGCAGCTCTCAGCTACTGGGGATACAAGGCAATAGCCCAGGCTCTCTCTGTTGATAATTCGGTCGTCCCGGCACTGCAGCGCCCGCCATACCCGGCTTATAAGACGACCCCCGACTTTTGAGAAGATTTTCATGTGTTAAAAAGTAGTCTTATACGCAGGAATATACAGTAATCGAATCTCACAGTCAATTATGCTATTATACTAGACACCTTATATAACTATAGTAAATCTATAAGAAGATAATATCACCATGGATTACCGTGCAATATACTGTTCAGACAACAATGTTGAAGATGTATAGTATTTATTGCACTTATATAGTGTTGTGACATGTTCCACAGCGCATTACAAACATTAGCATTCAACTATCCCCAATGGGGCTCACAATCTAAGTTCCCTATCAGTATGTCTTTGGAGTGTAGGAGGAAACTCACGCAAACACGGGGAGAATATACAAACTCCATGCAGATATTGCCCTTGGTTGGATTTGAACCTAGGACCCCAGTGCTAACCACTGAGCCACCGTGCTGCCCAGTAAGGTCTGCTTAATGGGGTTCTCTAGTTTTGTAACAAATACCAAGGAGGGAATACAGTAGATAAGTATGCTTCGCTCCACAATTCAGGGGGAAGCAGGGGCCTCAGAAGCTTATGGGGATTCAAAACATTTGGGGGAAGGTGAGTTTTGCTTTGATCCTGTGCTGAGATCTTTAGAGTAAATTTATGAAAGACACAAATTGTTTGATAAATTGGTGCACCTTTAAACGCAACATTTTTGGAAATTTTAAAAAGTTGTAACTGATACACCTAGCATGCACGGGGGGGGGGGGGGGGGGAGTCATAAAAAGTGGCTTCAATTGTGTGCATTCAAATTTGTGACTTCATTCTTCGAGAATTTGGGTACAAAAGGAACAATCATTTCCCCCCAAAATGAGCATAAGTCATAAACCATAGCATAGCCAATATTTTATTATATACGTAACTTAATCAGTAATGATGTAGAGAACATAATTCTAGGGAAATGTAATATTTGCAAAGGATTATTATAATTAAGGGACAATAAACATTAGTTATGCCAGTGCTGCTATAAACTACCAAGACAATTCACACCTTGAGACAGCAGAGGAATAATGTGGCTGAATGCCAGTGCACTCATACATTAGATGGCAAACTAGAAATGTGGAGATATGCCAGCATATCTGTAAATACTGGGAATAGTTGCAGTATGATAAAGATTTCAGGACAGGTGCTCAGTGAAGAACACAAGTAGAAATTATTGTATAGAAAACTTTATTGATATGAAAATAAATATGGTAAAAAAAATTAACAGGAGTAGGGTCACAGCAAAAGATAAGTAGAATCTGTTTGTTAACCCCTTAGTGACCAACCAGTTTTGGGCCTTAATGACTGCGCGATTCAACATCTCATTCAAAGAGCCACAGTATAATTTTTATTTTATTTTTTCAGTTGATATAGCCATATGAGGGCTTGTTTTTTGTTGGGCAAGTTGTAGTTTTTAATGGCAGCATTTTGGGGAACACATAACTTACTGGAGGTTTGGAAAAAAGATCAATACTGCCCATGAGTTTTTATGTTATAAATTGAGATGAGCTTTGCCAAAGTTTTACAAGAGAGTTAAATCATTACAAATTAATTTGTCACAAATCCTTGTTAAAACCCCATTCAGCCTATCAATTAATGGGACCATTTTTATTGACCGCTTAGGCCTCTTTCACACGGGCGTCATGTTTTTTGCCCGGATAAGAGGCGGGTGCATTGCGGGAAAATGCGCAATTTTTCCGCGCGAGTGCAAAACATTGTAATGCGTTTTGCACTCACGTGAAAAAAATCGCGCATGCTTGGTACCCAAACCCGAACTTCTTCACAGAAGTTCAGGCTTGGGATTGATGTTCTGAAGATTGTTTTATTTTCCCTTATAACATGGTTATAAGGGAAAATAATAGCATTCTGACTACAGAATGCATAGTATAATAGTGCTGGAGGGGTTAAAAAAATAAAAAAGTTAACTCACCTTCTCCTCTTGATCGCGTAGTTCCCGGTCCTTCTTTACTAGCTGTGGGCTAAATGACCTGTGGTGATGTCAGATCACATGCTCCAATCACATGGTCCATCACCATGGTGATGGAGCATGTGATCTGACATCACCACAGGTCCTTTAGCCCACAGCTAGTAAAGAAGGACCGGGAACTACGCGATCAAGAGGAGAAGGTGAGTTAACTTTTTTATTTTTTTAACCCCTCCAGCACTATTATACTATGCATTCTGTAGTTAGAATGCTATTATTTTCCCTTATAACCATGTTATAAGGGAAAATAATACAGTGAATATACTGTCACCTAGAACCCATGCGTGAAAATCGCACCGCATCTGCACTTGCTTGCGGATGCTTGTGATTTTCACGCAACCCCATTCACTTCTATGGGGCCTGCATTGCGTGGATTATCGCACCGCAACGCACAAAGAGGAGCATGCTGCGATTTTCACGCAACGCATAAGTGATGCGTGAAAATCACCGCTCATGTGAACAGCCCCATAGAAATTAATGGGACAGGATTCGGTGCGGGTGCAATGCGTTCACCTCACGCATCGCACCCGCGCGGAATACTCGCCCGTGTGAAAGGGGCCTTAGACAGACGTGCACTCATCTAACGACTGTTAAAAATGATAATATGCTAGTTCAATATAGTCTTTTGGGTGTAAAAAAAAATCACTTTCATTTATTTATTTAATAACTTTTTTTTTTACAGAACTATGTGAGATGTGAGCTTCATTTTTGTGGGTTGAGTTGTACTTTTCATTGGTATTTTTTGGTGCTGAATAAGTAAGAAATGTCTTTCTATGGTGTTCTCTGTAAGATATAAATTACATAATAATTGTGTAGTGCTGGTGAGTATTGACTATGCAATACCAAATAAATAATAAAGTGGGATTTTATTTTTGCAATTGTTTCTAACGGTCTTCAATAAAAATGGTTTATTTTCAACTTCAATTTTTTAAATTTAATAAAACCTTTTTTAAACCATTTTATAGTCCCACAGGGGAACTTTGTAACAGGCAATCTTTTAATCACTTCTATAATACTTTGTACTGCTTATGCCAGGCATGTCCAAACTGCGGCCCTCCAGCTGTTGCAAAACTACAACTCCCAGCATGCCTGGATAACTTGCAGCTATTAGGGCATGCTGGGAGTTGTAGTTTTACAACAGCTGGAGGGCCGCAGTTTGGACATGCCTGGCTTATGCAGTACAATGTATTATAATGTCAGTGCTATACTAACAGGCACAGTAGGCTATGCCGAAGAAGCACAGCCTGCTAGGTATGCAATACGGGCAGGCCTGGTGTCTTCATTAAGCACATCTGCTGCTCCAGGCCTTTAGAGCAGAAGGCTCTTTGCTATACAGGAGACACATGCCGAGAATTTACTAGGCCGCCACAAAAATGTGGCATCCTAGTCCCTTAGTGCCTGCCGTAAAATGGCAAATGGGTGGTCAGTAAGGTGTTAAAATACTTTTCCAGTCCTTTTATTTTAATAGCCTATCTGCAAGAAAAAAATCTGATCTGATCAGATATCGGATCTGAGGCAGGCACTAGAACTATAGCTTCATCCACCATGTGTAATGGACAGAACTAGTTACTGCAGTACTGCTTCCCCTTTTGAGGATAGGTCATCAATATTATTATTATTATTATTATCACCATTATTCTCATCACTATTATTACTACTACTACTACTACTACTATCTTTACAAATTTCAATGTATTATTATTAGAGATGAGCAAAGTATTCAAAAATTAGATTCAGCCGCTTCGATGAATAAAAAAAAATAGTTTTGTGCTGAATTACTTTGTCAGGAAGCGCATTTCTTTGTAAGTAGTGTGTGCAATTCCAGGGAGTGGAAATTGAGCCTCTCCCCGTCATTGCACCCCTCAGATGCCTCGCTCACAGCTGATCGCAGCATCTGACAGTAATAACACCGTGTAAAATAAAAATAAAATTACATCATACTTACATCATCCGTTTGCTTACAATGGGCCGTCCACTGCCATTTTGATTGAAGAACTAGCGCAAAATCTCGCATGGTCCGTTATGACATCATCACATTGGCCGGTGTGATGACGTCATATGTCACCATGCATGGGATTTCCTGCAAGATCTTCAATCAAGATGGTGGTGGATGGTCCATCTTGAGTAAATGGATGAGGTAGGTATGATTTTTTTTGTTCATTTTTTGCACCATTTCAGGGAAAATCGATTCAATACTGCTAAGCATGAACAAATTGAATTTCCCTGGATTTTGATTTGCTTATCACTAGTTATTTTAATAGTAATTTGATTCTTATGATGATGATTATTGTTATTATTTACTATTTCTATGTCAGCCAGCATTTAATATATATATATATATACTCTTTCTAGGTTGTTAATCCTGAAAAGGAGTTAATTTCAACAGATTGAACTTGAGCAAAATCTTTGTTGGGAAGTATTTTCTTGAAAACGGAACCATATGAATGAAAAATGTAAATTGAGCAGAATGTATTAAAAAACTTGCTTAGGCAGGGCAGATGTAAGCTGCAGCTGCACAAATTCCTGTTTACATTCTTGACTGGTAGAAGAGCAGAAAGCCTCAGATATGTTCACTTGACATGAAGAATAGGAGAACCTCTTATCTGCAATCCCTGAGCAGCCATATGCAAACACACTGACTGAACTGCTCTGTTTGGTATGACAGCAAACAATATTAAATGAAACACAATTATCCTTTTGCTGTACATATCCGAGAGCTTGCAGCAAAATGCAGTCACTCTGCAGCAATTACAATTTAATATCCTAATTGTTATTTTGCACCTCAACATAAATGTCAGAAGACGGAAATATACTGAGGCATTCAAATAAATTACAAAGGCACTGTCATCATGTCACAAAGAAACTGCAGGCTTATTTCGCCTTGTGAAATGGCTAAAAAATCCAGATATAATGAAAAAACAATGTGCATAGTTTTGTACAGTAGCTTTACTTCAATTGTGTTTTTTTTCCTTATGAAGACTTCTTTTCAAATATAAGCCAATCATCAGTGGATCGTGGCCAGTCTGCCTTTTCTTGGCTCCCGCTGTTAGCTGTTACTGGAAGGGAAACCCATGTCTGGTCCTTCATTTCTCCTATGTAGCTTTTGGGGAATACAATATCTCTTTATAGAGAACACTTTGTATGAGCCAAATCCTGACTTAGGCCTCTCACCCAGTTAAGCTAGTACTCTCTGCTCTGCACTGATGAAGAGCAATAAAGTGAAAAAGATGCCTGCAGATGAAATGCTGGCTTAATTATTGTCCAAGTCTTTCAAAAGCTCCAACATTGACTAGATACCTTACATCTGGTGGCATTAGAGGCAGGGCTTGCTAAGAGCTCATTTGCTTATTGTCTTCCTATGTAGCATGCACATGAATGAATGACTGACTGTAATACATAGCCTGGTCAAAAGCCTTCTTACTGAATGGTTCCCAGTTCTTGCTCACAAGGGTTTAGCCTCATGGGTTGAACAACCTCTATAGAGATCATACACCCTAAGGCCCCTTTCACACAAACGCATTGCGCCCGCACGGAATCCGGACCCTTTCATTTCAAATGGGCCTGTGTACATGAGCGGTGGTTTTCACGTATCACTTTTATGTTGTGTGATAATCGCAGCATGTTCTATATTCTGCGATTTTCGCACAATGCTTGCCCCATAGTAGTGATGTGATGGGATTTCCATGGATTTTCACGGATGGTTGCTAAGAGATGTTGCTTGTAAAACATTTAGTTTTTTATCACGCACATGCAAAACACAGTAAATCACATTGCACCCGTATGATAAAAAAAGAAATCTGAACAACTGAACGTGATCGCAAACAAAACTGAATGGCTTTTTTTGCGAAATTGTGCAGTTTACACTGAACGTATCCACGACGCATCCAGACCTAATCCGGACACGCTCGTTTGCAAGGGGCCTAACAGGTCATATGGACAGAATTTGTCAATGTGAGAAACCACTTTAACTCATGCCAAATAAAAGTTCTAAACCCAAGGAACATTTTTAAAAGAAATGCATGAACTAAGCTAGAATGATTTCCAATGCATCTTCACATTAGGAGGCACACGATTGAGGTTCTTTAGATCTAAATTGCAAAATGGCATGTGCTGTGGAAATATATGGAAAGACAATGGAGGCAAAAGTATAAGTAGATGCTAAGCAGAGGACGCATATTACAAATGGAGAAAATAAAAAAAATGTGATAATTAGATAATTCATCAGTTCGTTGCTTTATGGAGTGTCAAAGGGTCACTGATTTCATTTTCTAAAGGGTCTAGAAAACTGGGTTGGGGGGGATCTAATTAGTTGCCATGGACAACCAGTCTATTCTGAAAACTGTGGGGGTGGAATTTGATTAGTTGCCATGGACAGCCAGTCTATTTTTCCTTTAAAATAATTTTAATTAATCTCCCCAGTCCATAGATTGGTTTTAGCCATGGTTCCCACTAAACAGAAAGCTAAAGCTACTATAGGATAAAAAATTACAGAAGTATAAACCAATCTTTAAATTACTTTTCTCATATTCAACATTTATACCCTCTCCAGCGATGGGACCCCCATAATCATAAGGGGCCCCATGCCCGCTACTAGATATGGGCACGTTAAAAAAAAAAATTGGACAGCAGGTTAAATTCAGGTACAAAAAATGCCTGAATACCTGAATCAGAAGTGCTCTGAGTGCCCTGACAAGCTGTGTATGTTCTGAGGTATCTTAAGACTATATGCAACTACTTTAAAGCTCTTTAACCCCAAAAGAGCATTAGTAATCTAAAAGTGACTATGAATTATATAGCTACAGGTAAACACCTGAGGTGGTGGTAGCAAACAGTCTGCTTAATAACACACTGCACTGTCAGATTGGCTATGTTTTTTAAATTTACAAAAAATGCATTTCCAATCTAAACTTTATGAAGAAAAAACATCAACTTCGGCCCTTACACATCTTATAATAAGTTTTCATTATTCATAGTGAATGAGAAAGTGCTGGTATACCTGTAAAATGCAATACGTTTTCATTATTCATAGTGCATGAGAAAGTGCTGGTGTACCTGTAAAATGCACTCAGTTAAATAACCTGTACTTAGAAACCTGTAGGTAGCTAGTCTTTTTCACAACCCTATGCCTTATTCACATATCAGTGTTTTGGTCAGTGATTCCCACAAGTGATTTTGAGACAAACCCAGGTGCGGCTCTAAACACAGAACAGGTGCAGATCTTTCACTTACAGTTGCAAGAAAAAGTATGTGAACCATTTGGAATGATATGGATTTCTGCACAAATTGGTCAAAAATGTGATTTGATCTTCATCTAAGTCACAACAATAGACAATCACAGTCTGCTAAAACTAATAACACACAAGGAATTAAATGTTACCATGTTTTTATTGAACACACCATGTAAACATTCACAGTGCAGGTGGAAAAAGGGTGTGAACCACTAGACTAATGACATCTCCAAGAGCTAATTTGAGTGAGGTGACAGTCAAATGTAGTCCAATCAATGAGATGAGATTGGAGGTGTTGGTTACAGCTGCCCTGCCCTATAAAAAACACACACCAGTTCTGGGTTTGCTTTTCACAAGAAGCATTGCCTGATGTGAATGATGCCTCGCACAAAAGAGCTCTCAGAAGACCTACGATTAAGAATTGTTGACTTGCATAAAGCTGGAAAGGGTTATAAAAGTATCTCCAAAAGCCTTGCTGTTCATCAGTCCACGTTAAAGGGAACCTGTCACCCAAAAATCGCCTATTAAGCTGTTTACAGTACCTTATAGTGCTGTATAGTCGTTTCCTGATGCACTTTTTGTTAGTTTTGCAGCATGTATGCTCAGTCAGAAATCGATGTTATATTCAGCTGCTGCCCCGTGCTTCAAGTCAGGCTTGAAGTCACGGGGGCAGCGGCCTCGGCGTCTTACATGGCCCTCTCCCCGCCCCCTGCCTCTGTGACTGACAGCCGAAATCCGATTCCGGGACCGCGCTCAACGGCCGCATGCGCAGTAAAGGGCGGCAGGAGCGCGGTCCCGGCTGCCGCGCGTACTACGCGCCGTCTTACTTTCGCCGCACTGCGCATGCGCCCGACATCCTGTATCAAACGCGCCCGCGCCCGGCATCTGGGCGCGGGCGCGTTTGATACAGGATGTCGGGCGCATGCGCAGTGCGGCGAAAGTAAGACGGCGCGTAGTACGCGCGGCAGCCGGGACCGCGCTCCTGCCGCCCTTTACTGCGCATGCGGCCGTTGAGCGCGGTCCCGGAATCGGATTTCGGCTGTCAGTCACAGAGGCAGGGGGCGGGGAGAGGGCCATGTAAGACGCCGAGGCCGCTGCCCCCGTGACTTCAAGCCTGACTTGAAGCACGGGGCAGCAGCTGAATATAACATCGATTTCTGACTGAGCATACATGCTGCAAAACTAACAAAAAGTGCATCAGGAAACGACTATACAGCACTATAAGGTACTGTAAACAGCTTAATAGGCGATTTTTGGGTGACAGGTTCCCTTTAAGACAAATTGTCTATAAATGGAGAAAGTTCAGCACTGCTGCTACTCTCCACAGGAGTGGCCGTCCTGTAAAGATGACTGCAAGAGCACAGCACAGAATGCTCAATGAGGTGAAGAAGAATCCTAGAGTGTCAGCTAAAGACTTACAAAAGTTTCTTGCATATGCTAACATCCCTATTAGCAAATCTATGATACGTAAAAACGTAAAACACTAAACAAGAATGGATTTTATGGGAGGATACCACAGAGGAAGCCACTGCTGTAAAAAAAAAAAAAACACTGCTGCATGTTTACAGTTTGCACAAGAGCACCTGGATGTTCCACAGCCGTACTGGCAAAATATACTGTGGACAGATGAAACCAAAGTTGAGTTGTTTGGATGAAACACACAACACTATGTGTGGAGAAAAAGAGGCACAGCACACCAACATCAAAACCTCATCCCAACTGTGAAGTATGGTGGTGGGGGCATCATGGTTTGGGGCTGCTTTGCTGCGTCAGGGCCTGGACGGATTGCTATCATCGAAGGAAAAATAAACAAATTCCCAAGTTTATCAAGACATTTTACAGGAGAACTTAAGACCACCTGTCCACCAGCTGAAGCTCAACAGAAGATGGGTGTTGCAACAGGACAAAGACCCAAAGCATAGAAGCAAATTAACAACAGAATGGCTTAAACAGAAAAAATACGCCTTCTAGAGTGGCTCAGTCAGAGTCCTGACCTCAACCCAATTGAAATGCTGTTGCATGACCTCAAGAAAGCGATTCACACCAGACATCCCAAGAATATTGCTGAACTGAAACAGTTCTGTAAAGAGAAATGGTCAAGAATTACTCCTGACCGTTGTGCACGTCTGATCTGCAACTACAGGAAACTTTTGGTTGAAGTTATTGCTGCAAAATGAGGTTCAACCAGTTATTAAATCCAAGGGTTCACATACTTTTTCCATCTGCACTGTGAATGTTTACATGGTGTGTTCAATAAAAACATGGTAACATTTAATTCTTTGTGTGTTATTAGTTTAAGCAGACTGTGATTGTCTGTTGCTGTGACTTAGATGAAGATCAGATCACATTTTATGACCAATTTGTGCAGAAATCCATATCATTCCAAAGGGTTCACATACTTTTTATTGCAACTGCATACCTTATGTCTGTGGAGGCTCCAATCCTAGTTTTGGCTCACAGTCACTGATGGAAATCACTGACCAAAACACTGACGTGAGGGCTTAAACTCTACCTTAAAGGGTAACTCATGTTTTCATAAAAAAAACTATTTTAGCATATGTTTCTGCTGTAGCAGCATTATGCATAAAACAATCTTTAGTTTCTTAACATATCACTGTTTTCCTTGAGTTTTTCCCTTAGTTATGGCTGTTGAAACATTTAAAATATGAGGACCTTCTGAAGATGGCTCCTCTGCCAGTTCTCTGAGGCCAAAACTGCTTTCCCTCACTTCCCATACACACTTGCTGTAGCCAGCAGCTCCCTGCCAGCCAATCAGATTGGTTTACTGAGATACACGCCTCCTCACTCTGAAGCCTAATGCAGGCATGCAGCGTGGAAGACCGTCCTCTCCGTCTTCTGTTTATACTAACAAGAAGACAGACAAACCTTAGCAATGGTCTTTTAAGGGAGCAGTGGAAAGGGACAGAGGACATTAATGAAAGCTGTTATTATAAGGTAATAACAGATCTTTTGACAATCATTAACATACTAACTCAGATACACATGCCTAATAAATAGCAAATAAATAAAAAAAATATGACAGTTACCCTATAAATAGGAAGCAGGATTATATCTCCAATATGCTAAACTCAAGGCTCTTTTACATAGGCAGAGAATCTGGACAGATATTTGGGAAGAACGCTCATACAAATGGGCAAACACTCTTTCGCTGGATGGCAACATCTTTTATGCAGCACCTAAGATCCAAATTTTTGGTAGCAGATGGCTCTGTTTAACCCCTTAGGGACCCATGACGTACCGGTACGGCATGTTTCCCGAGTCCTTAAGGACCCATGACGTACCGGTACGTCATGAGTTTAAATTGAGATTGTGGCGCCCCAGGGGTTAATCCGCACAGGATGCCGGCTGAAATCATTTAGCCGGCATCCTGTCACAACGCCTGGGGGGGTCATATGACCCCCCCGTATCGGCGATCGCAGCAAACCGCAGGTCAATTCAGACCTGCGATTTGTTGCTATTTTTGCTGTTTCTGATCGCCGCGGTCCCTGACCGCGGCGATCAGAAACTTTAGTGTGGCACAAATCTATAGTGATCACCCCCCCTGCACCCCTGCATGATTTTAGCCTGGTGGGAGGTGCAGGGGGGGTGTTGCGGGCTGTGTGGGCGGTGCGGGAGGCGGGCGGTGCGGCAGGCGGGATCGCGATCCCCCGCCCGCCTCCCGCCGAATAATCGTTGGCTTCTAGTGGGTATACCAGGGTGCCAGCACATTGCTGGCACCCTGGTATAAACGGCTGACATCTGTGAATGGATGACAGCCGTTTAACCCTTTCCATACAGCGGTCCGTACGGACCGCTGTATGGAAAGAGTTAACAGTAAGATGCGGCTCCCTCCCTCTCCCATCGGGGGGCTGCTGTGCCTTTGCAGCCCCCCGATGGGAGAGGGAGAGAGCCCCCAGACAGCCCCCCGACACCCCAGTCCTTACCCTTCCCCGTCTGCGAAGTTGTGGCAGACGGGGAAGGTTCCCATGGCAACAGGACGCCTGCTCAGGCGTCCTGCTGTCCATGGTGCTGAACAGATCTGTGCTGAAAGCATAGATCTGTTCAGTGTAAGTAAAATACAGTACAGAAACATATATAGGTTCTGTACTGTATTATGCAGACACCAGACCCACTGGATCTTCAAGAACCAAGTGGGTCTGGGTCAAAAAAAAAGTAAGAAAAAGTAAAAAAAAAGTGAAAATCAAAAAACACATTTATCACTAATTAAAAATGAAAAAAATAAAATTCCCTACACATGTTTGGTATCGCCGCGTCCGTAACGACCTGATCTATAAAACGGTCATGTTACTTTCCCCGCACGGTGAACGCCATAAAAATAAAAAAATAAAAACTATGAGAAAATTTAAATTTTGCCCACCTTACTTCCCAAAAAAGGTAATAAAAGTGATAAAAAAATGTACGCCAAAATAGTGCCAATCAAACCGGCATCTCATCCCGCAAAAAATGAGACCCTACCCAAGATTATCGCCCAAAAACTAAAAAAACTATGGCTCTTAGACTATGGAAACACTAAAACATCATTTTTTTGGTTTCAAAAATTAAATCATTGTGTAAAACTTACATAAATAAAAAAAGTATACATATTAGGTATCTCCGCGTCCGTATCGACCGGCTCTATAAAAATATCACATGAGTTAACCCCTCAGGTGACCACCGTAAAAAAATAAAAATAAAAACGGTTTAAAAAAAGCAATTTTTTGTCATCTTACGTCACAAAAAGTGCAATAGCAAGCGATCAAAAAGTCGTATGCACCCCAAAATAGTGCCAATAAGACAGCCATCTCATCCCGCAAAAAATGAGACCCTACATAAGATAATCGCCCAAAAACTGAAAAAACTATGGCTCTTAGACTATGGAGAAACTAAAACTTTTTTTGTTTTAACAATGAAATCATTGTGTAAAACTTACATAAATAAAAAAAAAGTATACATATTAGGTATCGCCGCGTCCGTGAGAACCTGCTCTATAAAATTACCACATGATCTAACCTTTCAGATGAATGTTGTAAATAACAAAAAAAAAAAACGGTGCCAAAAAAGCTATTTCTTGTTACCTTGCCGCACAAAAAGTGTAATATAGAGCAACCAAAAATCATATGTACCCTAAACTAGTACCAAGAAAACTGCCACCTTATCCCGTAGTTTCTAAAATGGGGTCACTTTTTTGGAGTTTCTACTCTAGGGGTGCATCAGGGGGGCTTCAAATGGGACATGGTGTAAAAAAAACAGTCCAGCAAAATCTGCCTTCCAAAAACCGTATGGCATTCCTTTCCTTCTGCGCCCTGCCGTGTGCCCGTACAGCAGTTTAAGACCACATATGGGGTGTTTCTGTAAACTACAGAATTAGGGCCATAAATAATGAGTTTTGTTTGGCTGTTAACCCTTGCTTTGTTACTTGAAAAAATATATTAAAATGGAAAATCTGCCAAAAAAGTGAAATTTTGAAATTGTATCTCTATTTTCCATTATATCTTGTGCAACACCTAAAAGGTTAACAAAGTTTTTAAAATCAGTTTTGAATACCTTGAGGGGTGTAGTTTCTTAGATGGGGTCACTTTTATGGAGTTTCTACTCTAGGGGTGCATCAGGGGGCTTCAAATGGGACATAGTGTCAAAAAACCAGTCCAGCAAAATTTGGCTTCCAAAAACCAAATGGCGCACCTTTCACTCTACGCCCTGCTGTGTGGCCGTACAGTAGTTTACGGCCACATATGGGGTGTTTCTGTAAACGGCAGAGTCAGGGCAATAAAGATACAGTCTTGTTTGGCTGTTAACCCTTGCTTTGTTAGTGGAAAAAATGGGTTAAAATGGAAAATTAGGCAAAAAAATGAAATTCTCAAATTTCATCCCCATTTGCCAATAACTCTTGTGCAACACCTAAAGGGTTAACAAAGTTTGTAAAATCAGTTTTGAATACCTTGAGGGGTGTAGTTTATAGAATGGGGTCATTTTTGGGTGGTTTCTATTATGTAAGCCTCGCAAAGTGACTTCAGAGCTGTAGTGGTCCCTAAAAATTGGTTTTTGTAAATTTCTGAAAAATTTCAATATTTGCTTCTAAAGTTCTAAACCTTGTAACATCCCCAAAAAATAAAATATCATTCCCAAAATAATTCCAACCTGAAGTAGACATATGGGGAATGTAAAGTCATCACAATTTTTGGGGGTATTACTATGTATTACAGAAGTAGAGAAACTGAAACTTTGAAATTTGCAAATTTTTCCAAATTTTTTGTAAATTAGGTATTTTTTTATGCAAAAAAAATAATTTTTTTAACTTCATTTTACCAGTGTCATGAAGTACAATATGTGACGAAAAAACAATCTCAGAATGGCCTGGATAAGTCAAAGTGTTTTAAAGTTATCAGCACTTAAAGGGAAACTGGTCAGATTTGCAAAAAATGGCCAAGTCCTTAAGGTGAAATAGGGCTGAGTCCTTAAGGGGTTAAAACTAGATGTGATGCTGACAAACAAGTAAACTATGAGTACAATCATGTAGCCCCATGCATTCCCAGTCATTGCTACTTGTAAATGCAGATACATGAGTGGGCAATCATTGTATGTTCTTTTGCCCTGTGTAAAAGGTCCTTATTATAAAATTGACGACACAGCCAATATAGAACCATTCTTGTAACATAATGGTACACATAGATGATGAAGAGGACATAAGCTGTTGCAGTGACCAGTAATGATCTTCGCTGGGGTGCTAATGTTGATTTCAATAGGAAACACTGTGTAACAGAACGTGAAAAGAAAAGAGGACAGATAATATTATGTGTACCAGTCTATGTAAGTGTGTGTGTTACAGTTACACCTGAAAATTGCAAATGTATGTTCATGCATATATTTAATCACACAGGCACCATTTCAGTAACAAAGTCTGGTAACACATATCGGAAATCTCAAAAAAAAATGGTGATAGGAAATTCCAATGTTATCCCCTAATCTTACATTTGAATTTGTCTCTAAATCAAACCTACTGATGGTTAAAAATGAGATTTCTCTTACTGTACTTCCTTTATTGTGATTTACAGCACTTTTTATGGGTCTGTGAGGCTGTGCTTGCAGATCTAATGTCATTATTAACCCTTTCATGACCAAGGGTCATTGATGCCCCAGTGTCCAGGTCAAATTTTATAAATCTGACATGCGTCACTTTATATGGTAATAGCTTTGGAACACTTTTATTTATCCAAGCCATTCTGAGATTGTTTTCTCATGACACATTCTACTTTATGATAGTCATAAATTTGAGTCAATATATTTCACCTTTATTTATGAAAAAATCCTAAATTTACCAAATTGTTTGAAAAAGTTCAAAATTTTCAAAAATTTCAATTTCTCTGCTTTTAAAACAGAAAGTGATTCCTCATAAAACATTTATTACTTAACATTCCCCATATGTCTACTTTATGTTGGCATCATTTTGGAAATGTAGTTTAATTTTTTTAGGACGTTAGAAGGCTTAGAAGTTTAGAAGCAATTCTTAAACTTTTTAAGAAAATTTTTAAAACCCACTTTTTAAGGACCAGTTCAGATCTGAAGTCTCTTTGTGGGGCTTACATAGTGGATACCCCCATAAACGACCCCATTGTAGATACTACACCCCCCAAGTTACTCAAAACTGATTTTACAAACTTTGTTAACCCTTTAGGTGTTCCACAAGAATTAAAGGAAAATGGAGAATAAATTTCAAAATTTCACTTTTTTGGCAGATTTTCCATTTTATAAAAAAAATTCTGATTCTGCGGTTTACAGAAACACTCCACACGTGGTCATAAACTGATGTAAGGGCGCACGGAAGGGTACAGAAGAAAAGGAGCGCCATATGGTTTTTGGAAGGCAGATTTTGCTGGACTGGTTTTTAGATGCCATGTCCCATTTAAAGCCCCCTGATGCACCCCTACAGTAGAAACTCCCAAAAAGTGACCCTATTTTGGAAACTGGGGGATAAGGTGCCAGATTTATTTGTACTACTTTTGGGGGCATATGCCTTTTTGATCGCTTGGTGTTGCACTTTTTGTGATGTAAGGTCATTTTTTATTTTTTACAGTTTTCACCTGAGGGGTTAGGTCAGGTGATATTTTTATCAAGCATGTTGTCACGGACGCGCCAATACCTAATATGTACACTTTATTTTTTTTCACTTTAACACAATAATGGCATATTTGAAATAAAAAAAAATGATGTTTTAGTGTCTTCGTGTTCTGAGAGCTATAGTTTTTTTTTTTTGAGCGATTTTCTTATGTAGGGTCTAATTTTTTGCGGGATGAGGTGACGGTTTTATTGGTACTATTCTGTGGGACATACACCTTTTTGATCGCTCGGTGTTGCACTTTTTGTGGTGTAAAGTGACAAAAATGGCTTTTTTGACACAGTTTTAATTTTTTATGGTGTTTATCGTACGGGGTCGATCATGTGATATATTTATAAAGACTGTCATTACGGACGCGGTGATACCAAATATGTATATATTTTTTTCTTTTTCATTTTTTATAGGAAAAGGCAATTTATTTTTTTGAACTACCTTTTTATTTATTTATTTTTACTTTTATTATTTTCACTTTTTTTTATCATGTCCCACTTGGATCTTGAAGATCCAGTGGGGCTGATGGCTGTACTATACTTTGCAATGCTTTTGCATTGCAAAGTACAATACTATCAAATGTCCTGTAGATGGCAACACTGGACGCTTTTGCAAAGCGCCCGGTTGCCATGGCAACCATTGGGCGCTGCTATCACAGCGCGGCAGCCCCGTTGGTTGAGAGAGGAAGCCCCTCCCTCTATTAACCCCATGGATGCCGCTATCGCAGCATCTAAGGGGTTACAGGTTACAGCAGAGTGTCAGCATACAGCTCACACTCGCTGCTAAAGTCGGCGGCTCAGGAATGGAGCCGCCGACATCAAATAAAGCAGGGGGACTGCATCAGGGGCAGGAGGCACAGATAGGGAGCAGCGCTGTAAATGGGGGCATGGCCAGCAGGAAGGGGCACATTTGGGGGTCTGATGCATGCATGGGGGGAGGGGGGACCGCATCAGGGGTACAATACACGGATGGAGGGCGGGATCGCATCGGAGGAAGGGCTCACAGGAGGAGTGGTGGGGTTGGAAGCGCACAGGAAGGGGGGGGCAGATCGGGGGGCTTCATTACACATTACCTGATTTCAGGCTCTGATCTGCAGAGTGCAGATCAGAGCCTGAAACCGGCATTTTAACACTGCCGTGATGCGATTGGTTAGTCTGCACAGACTAACCAATCGGATCGATTGCCGGCAAGGGACCACTCTGATTGGTCCCTTGCTGTCATTACTGAACTGTGTGCTGTCCCTGACAGCACCAGGGCAGGGGAAGAAGCTTTAATCCAAGCGCTTTGCAGCGCTTGGATTAAAGAACTGTCTAACGCATATACACGTGGTAGCTGCACGGGGTATGTGCAGCTATCACGTATATAGACGGATTGCAGTCGGGAAGGGGTTAATGAGCAAAGATGAGCAAACTTCATATTTTGAAATTCATTCACACTTTGTTTTCCTCCCCTACGGGACGAATCTGTTTTGTAGCCCATAGACTTCTATTATGATGGACTGAATAACGGAATGCCTCAAAAGGCATTCCGTTATGCATTCCGTCATAGAAATGCATTATGGTCCGTGGTAACGGAATCCATAACGCAATTCACTTTTAACCAACAAACGAAGTGTGAATGAATTTCAAAATATTAAATTTGCTCATCTCTATTAATGAGTATACAGAGCATAGTTTGACCTTTAGTAGTAACAGAAAACTATTATAAGCACTTATTAATATAAAACGAGAAAAAAAGTTTAAGGTATACATGGAAAAAACTAAAATTTTTGCTATAACTATGTTTCATGAGAGTTATTATTAGAATTTTATGGAAAAATTAGGTTATAAATATTGAGTCATACTTTAGAAATATATAAGAAGAATGTAATTGCACTTTTATTACAGTAAACGCTATTACCTATAATGGAATAAAGTTATGATCTCTTTCGCTATAACAATTTCAGTAATCAATACTAAATAAATGCTTGGCCATCTGACACAGTCTCATTCTAAATGCTTAAAACAAATATATTGATAAGACTCAAGACAAACTACCTATAACATTGGCTGCTTGGCTGCACTTAAAGAGACACTACATTACATTTTTTTATCACCAATTAACAACCTACAGGGAGTGCAGAATTATTAGGCAAATGAGTATTTTGACCACATCATCCTCTTTATGCATGTTGTCTTACTCCAAGCTGTATAGGCTCGAAAGCCTACTACCAATTTAGCATATTAGGTGATGTGCATCTCTGTAGTGAGAAGGGGTGTGGTCTAATGACCAACACCCTATATCAGGTGTGCATAATTATTAGGCAACTTCCTTTCCTTTGGCAAAATGGGTCAAAAGAAGGACTTGACAGGCTCAGAAAAGTCAAAAATAGTGAGATATCTTGCAGAGGGATGCAGCACTCTTAAAATTGCAAAGCTTCTGAAGCGTGATCATCGAACAATCAAGCGTTTCATTCAAAATAGTCAACAGGATCGCAAGAAGCGTGTGGAAAAACCAAGGAACAAAATAACTGCCCATGAACTGAGAAAAGTCAAGCGTGCAGCTGCCAAGATGCCACTTGCCACCAGTTTGGCCATATTTCAGAGCTGCAACATCACTGGAGTGCCCAAAAGCACAAGGTGTGCAATACTCTGAGACATGGCCAAGGTAAGAAAGGCTGAAAGACGACCACCACTGAACAAGACACACAAGCTGAAACGTCAAGACTGGGCCAAGAAATATCTCAAGAATGATTTTTCTAAGGTTTTCTGGACTGATGAAATGAGAGTGAGTCTTGATGGGCTAGATGGATGGGCCCGTGGCTGGATTGGTAAAGGGCAGAGAGCTCCAGTCCGACTCAGACGCCAGCAAGGTGGAGGTGGAGTACTGGTTTGGGCTGGTATCATCAAAGATGAGCTTGTGGGGCCTTTTCGGGTTGAGGATGGAGTCAAGCTCAACTCCCAGTCCTACTGCCAGTTTCTGGAAGACACCTTCTTCAAGCAGTGGTACAAGAAGAAGTCTGCATCCTTCAAGAAAAACATGATTTTCATGCAGGACAATGCTCCATCACACGCGTCCAAGTACTCCACAGCGTGGCTGGCAAGAAAGGGTATAAAAGAAGAAAATCTAATGACATGGCCTCCTTGTTCACCTGATCTGAACCCCATTGAGAACCTGTGGTCCATCATCAAATGTGAGATTTACAAGGAGGGAAAACAGTACACCTCTCTGAACAGTGTCTGGGAGGCTGTGGTTGCTGCTGCACGCAATGTTGATGGTGAACAGATCAAAACACTGACAGAATCCATGGATGGCAGGCTTTTGAGTGTCCTTGCAAAGAAAGGTGGCTATATTGGTCACTGATTTGTTTTTGTTTTGTTTTTGAATGTCAGAAATGTATATTTGTGAATGTTGAGATGTTATATTGGTTTCACTGGTAAAAATAAATAATTGAAATGGGTATATATTTGTTTTTTGTTAAGTTGCCTAATAATTATGCACAGTAATAGTCACCTGCACACACAGATATCCCCCTAAAATAGCTAAAACTAAAAACAAACTAAAAACTACTTCCAAAAATATTCAGCTTTGATATTAATGAGTTTTTTGGGTTCATTGAGAACATGGTTGTTGTTCAATAATAAAATTAATCCTCAAAAATACAACTTGCCTAATAATTCTGCACTCCCGGTATAAGCAATTATTCTATGCATTTAGTTTTTTAACAAAAAACAGATGAATTTTTTTCGGGATATACTTTGTTGCAGTCACTCGGTATATTCTGTTTCGGGTCCTGGCTCTTTAACCCTTTGGCATTGCGACCTATTTTCATTTTTGCGTTTTGGATTTTTCCTCCCCACTTTCCAATAACCATAGCTTTTTTTTTTTTTTTTCATTCGTATAACTATAAGAGGGCTTATTTTTTACGGGATGAGATGTATTTTATAATTTAACCATTTAATTTACCATATCTTGTATTGGAAAATGGGAAAAAATTATTTGTGTGTAAAAAAAGTATATAAAAAAAAGAATTCCGCAAAGGTTTTTGTGGTTTTGACATCACAGTGTTAACTGTGTATTAAAAATGACCTGACTTTTTTTCTGCTTCACAAACTGTGTTCTTTATTGGTAATATTTTTGTGCTATGTACGTCTTTTTGATCACGGTAACATATTTTTTTTAGGGAGACAAGATGACAATTTTTTTTTCGAATCCTGCATTTTATATCTTCTTTTCCGTTCCGTACCAGTTCAGACATTTTAGGATGCGTCAATACCTAATATATATATATATATATATATATGTATATATATATATTTTATGTTGATATATTTTTATATGTAAAAGTAGAAAACTTTAAATATATTGGTGTTTTTTTTTTTTTTTACTTTTTCCCAAGTACATGGGATCTTTTGATCCCCTCATTAATTCGCCCTAATAAATCTCTATTAAGGTGAAAAGTATTTTTATAGTCTCTATACTGAGCTCGTGAATAGCTCAGCATGGAGATTGCCATGGCAGGCCTGAAGTACTTCAGCAACATCTAGGCTGCCATGGCAACCGATCGTAGCCCCACAATTTCACTTCGGGGGCTTCAATCAGAAGGCAGAGGAAGCCACATCCCTCTGCCTTCACTCATAGTGCTGCGATCAGCGTTGATCTTGGCACCTGAGGGGTTAAATTAAGGGAGTGGCACGATTGCTGGGACCCACCGTGTATGGAGCAGACCAGTTACAGAGATCCACTCTATCCTTCCCCTGAGCCATTATGACGTAACTGTACATCATAATGCGCAAAGGGGTTAACATCCTCTTTGTTTAGTCTTTTAGTATGGCAGACAGCCTTGCTTAATTTTATCAGAAGTAGAAGGGCCAGAGAGGGACGGGGCAGTGACTCAATTAGAGCATCATAGATTAAACTCCAATACTCTAAGCATCTTCATCTAGGCCTAACAAGAGAGCACTCGTCATGCCAATAATATATCTACTATTATAACAAGGATCATCTTAATAGACTGCACAAAGCAGCAATAAACTGACACTGAATTAGGAGGTCATATCATTTGTGTTGTTTGCTACAGGAGAACAATATTTTGTATTTAACATACCATGGCACAGTAGTGCAAAAATTAAAAAGAAAAACTGCCAAAATAAAAAAAATGTTTTCTATGGATATTGAATTAAAAAAAAGAGCCAGTTCTAAAAGATGTCCCTTTAAAAGTACCAGAACTGCCACAGATTTAAAAAGGTTATTATTATATTGATGATGAGGACCTATACTTAGGATAGGTTATCAATATCATATTGGTGGGGGTTGAACTCAGTCCCAGCCCCTTCACCAATCAAGTGTTTGAAAGGGCTCTTCTGCTTAATCAAGCGCTTTATCTTATTCAGTGTTTACCTACATAATATCTACATAAACTATATTGGAACTCAAGACAAGTAGATACAGTAAAGTTTTGTGATGACATAATCTGCTCTGACAGCCTAACTCAGCACAGTTGTAGTCTTGATGTTCTTCCTGCAGAACTCTATTGGGTAGAATATTCAGTGAATGTCCTTTCCTAACACACTGGTGGCACCATAATGCTGTTTTGCTTGTCAGGAGAATACATTCACTTGCTGTTTTGCTAGTCAGGAGAATAAATTCACTCCCTATGTAAGTGCCAGAGATGAGCGAATTTCTAAAAAAATTATATTCGGTCGGTTCGACAAATTTTCCAAAACGATTCGATCCCAATTATTTTGTGGCGAATCGCGTAAAAAAACTGCTATTTCCTGGCTGCAAAGAGTCTATATAGTGGTGTAGAACACTGTGACTTGCAGCAACACCCATAGTGATTCTGATATGGAAGTAAAACAATACTGTGAGTCAGTAGGACAAGCAGATTGAAGGCGTCGCTTAGAATCACTGCACACTTCACTTCTTTGAGCAGTTACGGGGCCAAAACTTACCAAATGACTCAAGTGTGAACTTTGCTTTACATGTGATATTAAAGTCAGGTATGACACTTGGTCAGCATTTGGTCAGTAATCCATCAGTATTGCTTCTGCCAAAAAAAAACACAGGAGTGAATCCTAAACAGAGGTGACACATGAATAGAATATTTGCATGTCTTCTGTGTTTTGCACCCACTCCTGCTTTTGGCTACCAAATCATAAGCCAATTCTGATGGGACCATACAGCTGCTACACAGACAGGATCCATTGTGCATGTAATTTTTCCTTCATTCTGACAGATCAGAAGGGTCAAATAAATCATGATGTCAACCAGCCAAAAAGGCAAAATAGTGGCCCAGTCATGGAGGGGGGAGGGTGGTAACAGCATGAGAAGTCCACAGAGTTGCCCAATGACATAGTTTGGAGGTGGCAGCAGCATCAGGAGACCACAGAGTGTCAAGGTGACATAGTGTGGAGTGGCAGCAGCAAGAGGAGGCCACAGAATGGCACAATGACCAACTGTTGAAGTGGCAGCAGCAGCATGAGGAGGCCACAGAGTGGCATGGTGACATAGTGTTGATGTAGCAGCAGCATGAGGAGGCCACAGAGTGGCAAGTTGACATAGTGTTGAGGTAGCAGCAGCATCAAAAGACCATAGAGTGGCAAGCTGACATAGTGTGGAGGTGGCAGCAGCATCAGGAGACCGCAGAGTGACCTGGTGACAGAGTGAGGAGGCAGGTGGCACTAACAATACCCACTGACCATGGTGGGTGTAAGAAGGAGCACTTGGCATCAGATGTGTGGCATCAGGCAGATGGCAGCATCAGAATAATTGCTGAGGCAGGTAGCCAGAAAAAAACTGTCTCTTTGGCAAGGTTTGGGTGAGGCAGCATGGATGATCTAATCTGATGCATCAGGCATTGGTGGGTGTAAATACTGACAGATCCACGCCTGATTCATCTTGACAAAGGTAAGTCTCTCCACATTTTGCTCAGTTCAAATATGTCTAATAGGTCTAATATGGTGGAGAGCCAGTAGTCATCCCTCTGCTGAATGGTGACAATTCGGCTGTCACTACTCAAGTGAGCATGCATTGGACCATTTGCACAAGTGACTCAGAGCGACTCCCTGCCTCCATCTCCACTGTATACTGCCACAGTGTGTCTGGGTCATCTGCCTCATCATCCTCATCTCCCTCTTGCTCCTCCGGCTGCTCCAGCTCCTCCTATCCTGTCATCTGTGTAGAAAACCCACCCATTTTGTTACACATTGCTTGTGCTTCAATGTCCTCCTTTTCCTCCTCCAGTTCAGCCCCCACAGGGCTCTTGTGGCCATGAGATGTAGGTGCCATGTCTCCAGTCCCCTGACCAGACAGATTTACCAGCATCTGTTCCAGGATATGAAACAGTGGAATGATGTTGTTCATACCGTAGTCCTGGCGACTGATAAATAACGTGGCATCCTCAAAGGGCCTGAGCAAACGGCAGGTGTCACACATGAGCTGCCACTGTCTGACATCGAAGTTACTCAGGGGAGTACTCCGGTCCGCTTAGATCAAGAAATCATTATGGCCAACATATGGTGAGTGGAATTCCAATGGTGGAAACCCTGCATAGCAGCCTATGTTGGGGGACCCTATTCTTCCTCTACAGCTCAAGGGGGTTTGTTTGGCAGTGTAGGAGTGGCTGAAGTGCATGCAAATATTCCTGGACATTTTTAGGATGTCTTGCAGAAGGGTGGAAGACTTCAGGAACCGCTTGACAACCAGATTGCAGGGCACATGGCTCAGCCCTTCTTGATGCAGTGCCGACACCATGTTCTTCCTGTTGTTGGTCACCATGGTTCCGATTTTGAGTTTTCACGGAGAAAGCCAGGATTCGATTTCTTGATGAAGGACATGCAGTAGTACCTCCCCCGTGTGACTCGGTTCACCCAGATAAACGAGGTGTAGAACAGCGTGACACCACAATGCCCTGCACATGTGGTATGCTGGAGGAGCACTGTGAATTGTCCCTGCAGTGGAGGCTGAGGACAAGGTAGAGGATGAGGATACAGAGGCGTACATTGTCGCAGGACCAATGGCATGAGAACGTGGAGGTGGAAGCTGCATCACCTGGCCAAGTTGCTGGTTTGGCTGGGCAGGATTCATATTTACCCAGTGGGCCATAAAGAACATATATTGTCCTTGACCGTAGTTATAGATCCACACGTTAGCACTTCGATTCGCTCATCTCTAGTTAGTGCTGCAGGCACAGGGTCATCTGGAGTGGCTCCTCATTTTTAAAGGGATAAATATATATATATATATATATATATATATTCAGTACCTATTTTGCTCCAGAGTTTTGCTTCTCCGATCATCCCCACCACTGCAGTGGTCATGGTCCACATATTGCACATGTGGTAGACAACTAAGACTAGTGATTAGAGAGGGGGCTATATCAGAACTTAAATTTAACTTTCTTATTATTTTAAAATTTATCTACACTCTTACAATTACACACAAATGTAGCATACACTGTATCTCAGAAGAAAATGGTGAACAGCTAGCTAACCATATTTAAAAATTACTTCATCAGCTAGTGAAATCAGAAAAAATGTCCCATCCTATCTCCAGAAAGTGAAAGAGAGCACATAGAATGCTTAGCTATTTTAAAGAGTCCTATGACAATGAATGAGAAGCAAGCTGTGCAAGCATGAACCACTGCTCAATTCATTGCTATAGGACTGCCAGTGCTTGGCTATTTTTGGAACGCCAATAAAGGTGAATGGAGGGTGGGCACGCATGTGCATCTGCTCTCCCTTCACTTCAGGGACCCAGTTCTGGTGATTGGAGTGTCTAAATTACTAGCATATTATTTTGAAATGTGCATAAATGGACTGGATCTACCAGAGTGATAGCTGGTACTTTCTAAAAGCTCTCCACCTTGGCTTATAGAGGGTATTCTCAAGTGGAATTACTGTTTGTCTTTGAGACAACCCTAACTTTAATGCCTTAAAGGGAACCTGCCTTTCAAAATTCTATGCAATCTTTAGGCAGTATTTTATAGAGCAGGATGAGCTAAGCAGATTGATACATAGTTTTGTGGGAAAAGACTCAGTTAAACTAGTATTTTATTCATTTATATTCCTGCTCATTCTGGCCTATGAAGTCAAGGAGATGGTCCTACCAGTGATGGACAGCTATCTCTGTATACATAGTTATAGAGGGAAGGCACATGTCAATCACTGATACGACCACCTCCTTAACTTCAAAGCCCAGAATGAGCAGGAATATAAATTAATGAAATATAAGTTTTACTGAATCTTATCCCATAAAACTACATAACAATCTGCTCTGCTCCTCCTGCTCTATAACATGCTGCTTTAAACCCAGACACTATTTTCAACATGGCAGGTTCATTTTAATTCTAATGTCCTGATTGGACTTAGGGTTTCAGAACATACTTTTCCAGCATTACTGCTGAGCCACAGTTGAAATTTACTGTATATTATTTTTATATGTGCATAATCATATTTTACTACCTTTTCCCTGATATAATACTATAGCTTTAAAATAGAAGTTTAGTCTTATGTTATTGAAACTCAAAAAAAAAAAAGTATTTGAAATGAATGATATAAATATTGTATCTGTCAAATATGAAAAACTATTTTTATTTAAAGCTTAAACTGCAACTACAGCAAAAACTAACCCATATTTTTTTCTCAGGCTCTCATAAATACTTATGCAGGAAGACATTTGATGGCTAGCAATGATGTTATATGCAATGAATATAGCAAAAATCTTATAAACTATGAATCAGGACTACAATTATACCAAGTATGCCTGTCAAGTCAAAATAACACAGATTATCATAGTCTATTTAGGAGAGGCTGGCTTTAAAACCCAATAACAAACATACCCTCATTATCAGAAGTAGGTCAGTGTTAAAAATGTGCCAGTTCTAAGATTTGTTGCCATTAATAACAGGGCCACAGTTGCTAGAATGCCCAAATAATAATCAAATGCAGCATTGTGGATGAAAACCTTATGAATGGTGAATTTGTTACTAGTTAGAGAGGTCACTGGAACATTGCAAGATATGAACTAGAACTGATGCTATTTTTACCGTGAGTAGATCTCCCTAGGCAATTTCTGCACATAAAGCTAACAGGAGGTTTTCTGAGTTCAGCACTGGAGATTCTGCTCTCGTATCTGTTGTTTGCTAATCAAGTTTTCTCAATTTCCATATTACTCAAAGCTCAATAAATATATGCATTTCAGTACCTATAGGTGATGCGCTCCTACTATGTATTTTTCTAAGATCTTGCTGCTTGGTTGTTTTTATATCTCAACTCTTTTAAGGCAGAGCTATGATCGATAACTACAGTGTCTACAGGGTGTCGCAGGTAGTCTGAAAAACTTCTACTGTCTCATCATTGGTTAAGTTTGCTGCTCTCTCCCTCCCCGATTCAGCTTTTTTCTCTTCCGATTGGCTGCTGCAAGTAAATATAAGCCAACCACAAGCTCATCAGTGCAAGGTGAGCTGATTTCTCATATGGCAAGGGCAGAAATAGGGCAGAAATATTTTATGTTTCGATTGCTTAAACATATAGGAGAAAATCAGGTAAGCACAATAAGTATATAATGGCAAATGAACTTTGTAACTACAGTGTGTATCTAAGGAGTTCAATATGGATATACTTCTGTGCCTAAACTCTTTATATTACATACAATATGCAACTTATTTTGTTCAGGACTGAGTGTTGTAGTACACAGGTGAAATCATAACATATATGATATGACTGCTTCATAATATCTAGTGATGAGCGGCAGGGGCAATATTCGAATTCGCGATATTTCGCGAATATTTGGGCGAATATTCGCCATATATTCGAGAATTCGAGAATTTGTGATCTCCAGGCATTATTTTCTTGATTCGCATAAATATTTTTGCATAACAATTTGCATGAACTGGTATTTAAAAAAAACAAATATTACGATTACGAATATATTTTGAGATATTCGAAATATTCGCAAATTCTCGAAGTGCCGATATTCGCGATTAAAATTCTCAATTTGAATATTCATGATCAACACTAATAATATCAAGTTATAAGCCTAGCCGAGGGGATTCCTTTTGCAAGCTTCACAGTGTTTGAGTGGAGTTTTCAATTTAGTTGAGATCCCAAAAATCTGGAATTGAAGTGTCATTGCTGTAGGGTCTGTAGATCAGTTCCTAATATTTACTGATAATGCATAGAAATGGGCTAGATATAGCATTGTTGCAGAAAATAGCTCTGAGCCTGGGGGCTGGAAGTGACAGAATCACTGTCAGGAACATCATTATAACTATATTCCAATGTGTCCTGTAATAGCATTTCATATGATGAACAGTATGGGAAGCAACTAGATATGTTTATGCAAAAGCATTAATGTGTAAGATTAAAATGGAAAAGTATAATGATACAGCATACCAGAAATCCAGTAATCAGCTGATCAATATAACAGATGATCATAAGCAGCACTTGCCACTATTGCCAGCACCCTTCGGTTTCATATGTGTAATATAATGATGTCACTTTGAAACTATTAGGAATCCCCCAAGATAGATAGAAGACCAAAATATAAGTAACAATAGGTATTCATTTCTTAAAAAAACTCTAAGGCCCCTTTCACACGGGCGAGTTTTCAATGCAGGTGCGATGCGTGCGGTGAACGTATTGCACCCGCACTGAATCCGGACCCATTCATTTCTATGGGGCTGTGCACATGAGCGGTGATTTTCACGCATTACTTGTGCGTTGAGTGAAAATCGCAGCATGCTCTATATTGTCCGATTTTCACGCGACGCAGGCCCCATAGAAGTGAATGGGAAGCGTGAAAATCACATAGCATCCACAAGCAAGTACGGATGCGGTGCGATTTTCACGCACGGTTGCTAGGAGACGATCGGGATGGAGACCCAGTCATTATTATTTTCCCTTATAACATGGTTATAAGGGAAAATAATAGCATTCTGAATACAGAATGCATAGTAAAACAGCGCTAGAGGGGTTAAAAAAAATAAAAAAAAATTTAACTCACCTTAGTCCACTTGATCGCGAAGCCCGGCATCTCCTTGTGTCTCTTCTGCTGAACAGGACCTGGGGTGAGCTGCTCCATTAAATACAGGTTAAGGACCTTTGATGACGTCACTCCGGTCATCACATGGTCTTTTACCATGGTGAATCACCATGGTAAAA
This sequence comes from Bufo gargarizans, assembly GCF_014858855.1. Lineage (NCBI taxonomy): Eukaryota > Metazoa > Chordata > Amphibia > Anura > Bufonidae > Bufo > Bufo gargarizans. The sequence goes on from NC_058082.1 coordinate 239,586,137, forward strand.
GATCATGTGACATACCATGTGATGACCGGAGTGACGTCATCAAAGGTCCTTAACCTGTATTTAATGCAGCAGCTCACCCCAGGTCCTGTTCAGCGCAGAGGAGACACAAGGAGATGCTGGCTTCGCGATCAAGTGGACTAAGGCTACTTTCACACCTGCGTTCAGGTTTCCACTCGTGAGCTCCATTTGAAGGGGCTCACATGCGGCCCTGAACGCAGCTGTCTGGCCCTAATGCATTCTCAGTGGAGGCGGATCCACTGAGAATGCATCCGCCTGCCAGCGCTCAGCCTCCGCTCCGCTCAGTGAGCGGACACCTGAACGCTGCAAGCAGCGTTCGGGTGTCCGCCTGGCCGTGCGGAGGCGAGCGGATCCGTTCCGACTTATAATGGAAGTCAATGGGGACGGATCCGCTTGAAGATGACACCATATGGCTCAATCTTCAAGCGGATCCGTCCCCCATTGACTTTCAATGTAAAGTCGGAACGGATCCGCTCAGGCTACTTTCACACTTATAAATTTTTCTAAGTTATAATGCAGACGGATCCGTTCTGAACGGAGCCACCATCTGCATTATTATGAGCGGATCCGTTCAGAACGGATCCGCTCGAACGCTATTGTGAAAGTAGCCTAAGGTGAGTTAAATTATTTTTTATTTTTTTAACCCCTCTAGCGCTGTTTTACTATGCATTCTGTATTCAGAATGCTATTATTTTCCCTTATAACCATGTTATAAGGGAAAATAATACAATCTTCAGAACATCAATCCCAAGCCCGAACTTCTGTGAAGAAGTTCGGGTTTGGGTACCAAACATGCGCGATTTTTCTCACGCGAGTGCAACACATGACAATGTTTTGCACTCGCGCGGAAAAATCGCGCATTTTCCCGCAACGCACCCGGCTCTTATCGGGGCAAAAAAACTGACGCCCGTGTGAAAGAGGCCTAATACATTATCAACGGTTTAGTTGCACTGACATATGGGTATTTTTGATGCTTTGAACTGTTGCTTCATTCATAGCCAAACAAACTTGAGACATGGGTCCTTTGGGTGCTTAAATGCACACATTATAGAGTGGCACTAACTGGGAAATCTCCTACAATATATTCTACTAGATGTGCTCAGGACCCGTCTATGAGTCAGAGCAGAAAAGCACCAGCTCTGGTGGACCTGGCGTGACCTGTACTACATTGCCACCAATTGATCTGCAAGGGAAGTAGCAGATACAAAAATCAAATGTATCTTCAAAGGAAGTTCATTGGGGCTGTGTAGTAAGACAATCGCACCTGACAATGCTTTGTTATGGCATCATGTATATGCCTGAAGTTTAAAATATTGGAGATATTGCTTATTTGTAGATGTCACCAGATTTAATAAAGATGCACAGATAATTTTAGCATATAGATTCAGTTTAATTAAAGGGGTTATCCAGCTCTTTGAAACTGATGACCTATCCTAGGTCATCATTATCTGACTGGTAGAGGTCTGACACCAAGGAACCCCGCCAAACAGCTGTTTGAGAAGGCATCAGCATTCCTGTAAGTGCTGTGTCCTTCTCACTGCTTACTCTAAGCCAGTAACATCATGAAAATCAGTCAAAGGCCTAGGTGCAGCTCAGCCCCATTCAATTGAATACCTCATGATCGATGAACGCGATTTCACTGACCTAAGATTAACAGCTATAAGGCTGCTGTGGTTACAGGAGTGCTGGGGCCTTCTCAAACAGCAGATCAACAGGGGACCAACAGAATTGTTGGACCCTAACTTATCAGATGCTGATGACCTATTCAGAGGATAGGTAATCAGCTTCAAAGAGTTGGATAACCTCTTTAAGGAAGCCATACAAAATATTTTTTATACTTTTAGCCACATACGTTTCCTAATGCTTTGTAAACTCCCATAATACCATATAAAATAAAAGCAATATACTCTTTTTACTTTCATTTGTAAGGAAATATTATTATTTGTGATGTCTTTGTTTTTATTTTACAGCAAGAAAATTATACAATATGCAAATATCAGATTTTTCTGTCAGGGATCCAATAAAAAATTTGATGTTTTTTGTAAGTTTCAAAACAAACAAAGCAATAAACAAAGTACATACAAAAATACTTAAATAAGTCCAATATATTCTGCTAAGCAAGAAATGTAAATGTATAAAACATACATTATTTTTTTTATTTATTATTCAAGAGCCGAAACAGCATATGAAGCAGAAGCTCTAAGTTATAGCTTTCGATGGCACATTTATGTAGGAATATTGGAAAAAAAACTTTCTTTTTTTTTTTAGTACACTAGCACTCTGACCCAAAGCTGTCACATGAGATTGTAGAGCCATTCTAGGTATACTGCTTGATGAATCTGAGCATGCCTTTGTGTGCATTGATTAAACCATGCACAACTGCATGCTATACGATAGTTTAGTGATTAGTTACCACTTTGCTGAACAGGCTAGCTGTAAAATGGGTTTTAAAGTGAAAATGATTTAAAGACGAGGTGACATGAATTCACAGAGGTGTTAAACAGCCAAGTTAGATCCAATAAAAAGAAAACAATCATAAACAAAAACTATACATGGTATTATTAAAGGAGCTGCAGAAAAATATTGTAATGTACAATTTCTCTATTCAAACGTAAAATACCCAAAGACTATTCAGTGTGACCCTTGTTCCCTTCTTCATCTCATCCAACAAGCCTGTAGCAAAAGCAGAAAGCCCTATGCTACATGTTTTGTATGAGCTGCAGCTAATTGAGCTCATAGGTGCACAGTGATAACAACTCCATAGAAAATAGCTACCTTTCTTTTCTATAACTTGCAGTTCATTTAGTTCACCACATGTAATTATCTTCATGCCTACTGTAAAACTTCCTGTAGTCAATACTTTAATTCTTCACTATTTCTAACATAAAACCTTTCTAGAATTTTAAAAAGAAAATGAATGATTTGTCGTACATACAGTAAGTGTGAAATTTCTGTCTATCATTGAAAATACATTCATGAGCTCATGTGACAGCCATATTTGCTCCTTTTAACCATAAGGATAATTGACCTTTAAAAGCGTTGCAACATGAAGACGACCCTCATCAAATAGAAGCTGCCCAAAATTCTCCCTGATTCCCCAGATTTCGGCTTTATTGTTAAAGCTTATGCTTTACCTGGTAGCCATTGCCTTAAGCAAATTTGACAGCCATTAAAATGGCCTAGCATGTAATACATGAATAAATCTGCAAAGCTGATAGCTACATTTTGGGAGAAGCCAGCTGCTCTGGCTCTTACAGAGGATTCTTGGGTGGTGGACCCCTTTGTGATGTCCATATGCTGTACATTAGACAAAACTGTTGAGTCATGGCAGTGAGGACAATTTCTGTTATGTGAAGAATACTCTTTAATTATATAAGCTACACAAAGCAAATTGAATAGCAATAAGTAAATTGCCTCGTTTTGCATGTGTCATTCAGCCCCTTAGGACTTTCACTAGATATAACACAGTGGGGGTTATTCACTAATGAAAATGCACCAGAATTCTGGTGCAATTGATGGCAAAAACAACTGGAGTACACGCATTGCACCACATATATTAAGTGTATTACTCATTTTTTTCCTCATTGAATTAGGGGACATGATTTATGATTTCACAGTGTTTGCCACAATTGTGTCAATTTTGCTGCATAATTCAGGCGCAAAGTAAGCCAACCACTGGTATAAACAGTCTACACAGTGTAAAGACCCACCAATTGTATTATATACTGTAAGTCACTGTAATAAATATTGCCTTTCTTTAGACTATCTAGTGTAAATGTACCCATGCTCCTTTAAAAGCTGTGCCTGTGCTCTCCGTACACATGGATGCTTGTTTGGACTTGTGTGTTTGTTCAATGGTGAGAGAGGAGAAAGCCACAACCAGATATCTCTCCCTGGGGAATAAAAGGATTGAGCTTTGATGTGATATGACCTGTCTAAGGAGAGTTGGGAGCTTCCCATACATATTAGACAGAGGGCTAGTCCTGCCAAAAATGGTGGTTTTGGCCAACAATAGTATAATATGTATGTATGTATTTTTGTCCACAGTACCTATTTAAGAAATTGTTCAATCAAGTAATTAGCTAGTATCTGCAATGTTAAGTGACTACTGACTGGAACACCAAGTTATCATGTTTTTTCCAATATCTCAGGAAGTGCTTGACTGAACAAGCCTTAACAATGTTAGGTGATAATGTGTGACCTGAATCTGCAAAAATATTAATGGATACATCATGGCAATTCTGGACTTACAGCTTATGTTAGGTTAATGAGAATCTTAATGTTTTAGTACTGACAACTACTGTCAGCTTTATGGCTCATGCACCTGGCCTGTGCATGAGATGTATATTAAATACCAAAGACAGTAATGCATGTCCTAGAAGAAAAGACTTATCCAAAGAAAGATTTGAGAAGAATGTAGCTGATCTCCCAGGAGTTAAGATCATATCTCAGAATACACTTATGTGAATCTTTGTTGCTACCCAAATTTTAAACTAGGAAATATAGGTATTTTCATCTGATTAAAAGCTCAAAAAATATCCACCATGCTAGCAAATACACAATAAAAGTGGTTTTCCTAACAATTAACATAGGTGATAGGTTTCTGATAGCAGGTATCCCCACTGATGATAACAACAGTCCCTTATTTTAACAGAGAGGCAGTCAGACTTTCAAACTCCATGGGAATGATAGGGGTAGACAAGAACACCTTTCAGCTATCTCTGCCAGTCCGAGAGGTGGACAGCAGCACCTGGTCCACTAAAATAGTGGGGCTTATAAGGGCGCGGTTGGTGATCCCTTTGTGAATACCATTCTTATCTGTATTGGCTTCCACGGGATGCTGATACAGTTGAAATCTGTGGCAAATGCTCCCTGCCTTACCACTCTCTGACTTTGGAAGCTGCTTCAGGCCTACAGCCTAAAGTACATTGAGATCAAGCAGAGGATGTAATATTACAGTACATATTCCTATGTCAATATGCTAACTGTTCACAGAATTGTGGTGAGGTGTGTACAATTTTTATTATTTTTGGGCATCAGTAGCTGGTATATTATTTTGGTGGCATCTGAGGCTGGCATATAATTTTGGGGCCATCTGTGGCATGCATAGAGTTTTAGTAGCATCTATGGCTGGCATATCAATTTGGGGACATCTGTGGCTGGCATACAACATGTTACAGTAGCTGCGGTAACATGGCAGATGTTGCAGCAACAGGTACAGAACTGAGGGTATCATCAGGATGAGGAGTTTGTGTAGGATGAAGAAAGGCATGGTGGATGATAGAAAAACAAGGAGCCAAAAATGTCTGTGTTAGAAGCTCTACAGACAAATTGTTGAATAAAGGTAGGCAAGGTGGTCTGGCACAAATGGAAAAGGCAGGAAACGTGAACAACTACAATCAAAGAATGTATGAGAAATCTTTGTGGGAAAACCCTGTTTATTTTATGTAATGCTTTTCTTTTAGACATCCTTTTACTATGTTGTTTTTTGTGTAGATAATTTTTTTTAAAAACAGTATGCATATGATATAGGGTTTAGTTAGTGTTTTTGGGACATTTTTTCACATTAACTTAATTGGAATAGAAAAGTATTAAAGGGATTGTATGCCTTCCTGAGGATAAGTCATCAATGTCAAATCCACTACCGGCACCCCCGCCAATGAGCTGTTCGAAGATAAGGCAGCAGTCATATTAGCGCTGTCTTCTCTGCTTTGCTCACCTGCTCGCCGCAGCAATTGCAGTGTAATTACAAGTATGGCACCCCCATTTGCAAAAAGGTAAATACATGTTTTACTTGAATTAATTGTATTAAATGTGCTGGATAAAAAATAAATAAATCATAAATTCCCCCTAACAAGGTTTTCTGGGACATATACATGGTCTATTATCAGGCAAAATTGGGGTTACTTTGTAACGAGTATGAACTGAGCAGCAGTCAAGTGTGTGAGCTCCATTGATCTCTTTGAGTTGCTGAAGAGATGGAAGGAGCTGCAGTGTGTATTTTGACCACTGCTCTATTCATTTCAGGGGGTACAGAACCTCTGGTCTTGTGACAGGTGGGGTGCAGTCAGACCACCACTAGTCAGATGCTTATCTCCTACCTAGCGGGTAGGTTATAAGTTAAAATCTTGGGACAATCCCTTTAAAGAGAGCATCTCACCGTGAATTGCTGCAAAAAACTATTACCATCTGTGGTACTTGCCAGAGGTGTGCTACTAGGTACTAACCATGCAGGATGCAATTTGTTTCTTTGGGCCCTTTCCCTCTTTTTGTTATTTTGAAAATGTAAAAGATGAACATTAAAAACAGTTTTTGCTTATAATACAAGGAATGTGTCATCTTTAAGTGTATGCCTTTTGGGGATTATTTAATCTTCAACTTGCTTAACTGATCATAGTAACAGTTATTTTGACTAGGGGTGTCCGAACCTTTGCATGCCATTGCATGCTTAGGTAAACCCTACTGTCCAAACCTTCATCGCCAGGTATCAGAGGACCCAGGGTGTTCCAAGAAAACATTTTCTACTTTCACCAGCCTGAATTGTTGACACCTGACAGGAAGGGTTTATGCTGCTAGTGCTCTTATATCAGCATGATCTCACAGAAATCTGGATTCATTTGGCCAGGCAATGCTTTTCACTGCTCAGTGATCCAATGTTTGCGCTTTTTTGCACACTGGAGACTTTCAATTCTGATCCCCTTAGATAGTAATGGCACTCACACTGTTCATCTGCTGTTATTGCCCATCCATGCTAATGAATGATGAATTGTGCATTTAGACACGTTAGTTAGAGCAATAGCATAAAATTTGGCTGCAATTTACTTAAATGATTTTTTTCTCTGATCCTTTACGCTGGGTTCAGACCTGAGCGTTCGCGATGGAGCGCTCTGTATGCGCGATTGTACCGGCGTTCGCAATCGCGCATACAGAGACAAGCGAGCGCCCATTGTCGCACGTTCCCGCAAATCTATGTACGGGAACACGCGACAAGATGCCCCAAAGAATCTCATGTACTTCTTGGGGCATCGGGCGTTTTACAGCGCGATTGTACGCACTGTAAAACGCTCAGGTGAGAACCATTCCTATAGGGAATCATTGGTTCTTGCCTGTTGAGCGTTTTACAGCGCGTAGGAACGCGCTGCAAAATGCTCAGGTCTGAACCCAGCCTTAAGTTGACTTGTTTATATCCACAAGGTGCCTTTTTGCTAAATGTTTTGCCTTGATCACACTTTTCCCTCTGGACACAAAGTTGGTACTTTTTGAAATACTGGCCCATTTACCCATTTTAATATGGGTTCCCACTCACTAGACATTGTACTGCACTTCAGAAGTTAAGTGTCCAATTTGCAAACAGGGAAATTCCAGTCTTGAAGGGGCAGTTGGTCTCTAATACAGCAACTATTCACTGTACATACCATTAACTAGAAACATATATACATCCAATATCATCCATTAACCAGAGATGCTAACTGTGTAGGTTCAAAGTAGTAGATGACTACTATCACAACACTGAACATCCTTATAAACACCCTTATAAACTTTGCCACATCTACAGGGAAAAAAAATATACTATATACAAATGAACCAGGTGGTGTTTTAAATATATTTGTTTGCTTTGGAACAATCAAAAACATATTTTGTTAAACTTGCGGTGAGTTCCCTTTAGGATCTTGCAGGATAAAAGAAATAATGCAGATTGTGAAAAGGCACAACTATACTCTCTTACACAAGCAAAGCAACAGTGCATGAAATTGAACTCCAAAAAGAGCCACCATTCTATGTGACTTCTTGGCCGACACAATTTAGATATTTATATCTTTACAAACGGGCCACTGGAGAAGAACTTGAAGCTTTTCCTAGCCAGGAAGGATTAATGAACATGTGCACCTAGTAATTACACCACTCCATCTTTCTGAAAGCCCTCACACTGCCTCAATGGCAGAGCATATAATGAACAGCCCATTGAAAATATCAATCTGCAGTTATACAAGTCATCTAAATACTTACCTTTCAAAGTTATTTTCACACCTTCCCTCATTGTTTCTATAGGCGTGAATGTAATTTGCATGTTTTTACAGTAGAGCGGGTCATGCTTCATCTAAAAAACTAATCTAAATAAACCACGTTGGCTCAAACAGGTAGAAACAAAGGCAATGACAAGTGAACTCTTCAGCAATGGCTCGATTTATTAAAGAGTAGAATCAGTTTAGCCATGCTCACTATATGCACAGGCACAGAAGGGACTAGTGATCCAGAAATGGCAATTCTTTTCTGAACTGACTACCAACAGTAAACTGCAACTCATTCAAAGCAGGTAGCATGTATGCAGCCATGTGTGGAAGAGTCAAGTCAAAATATACAGAATAATTCCTGTGAAACATGGAACAACCATTTATAACAAGGGCACAGACAATGCTAGTCACTTATAAATGTCAGTCACATTAGTCAAGTACATGTATAATTTGAAACTGCAGTTTTTTTTATGGGCCTAATACTAGTATTCCTCATCCATTTGTCAGCCAAAGCTAGGAATGGGTCCAAAAATGGTACAAACCTATTATATTTTTTCTCTGTTCATGTTCTATATTTGGCTTTGCCCTGCATTAAATACAGATGATACAGAATACTGACCACAGTAGTGCCATATTAAAGTGGCTTAAAGGAGTTGGCCCATTTCAGATGCTATGGTATGCCATAAATGTCAGATAGGTGCGGGTGCCTCCTCTGGGACCTGCTTTTTTCTCCAGAACGGGCCACCTGACATGAAGCAGAGCACACCACATCACAGCATGTTCTCCATTTACTGCTATGTGAGTTCTGAAAATAGCCGAGCGAGCATGGTCCCATAACAGGAAATGAAAAGCGCACCACAAATGCCCAGCCATTCAGCACTATGGGCCTTCCAGAAGAACAGCTGAGTCAGCTCTCCTTCACTCTTTCATATTAGTGCGGCCATTCTATGCATTAACAAACAAACATTCAGCATGCTACACTATTAAAATAGTACATTGGGCATTATTCTGGCACCTGCCACTGGGACTTGATAACTGCACTTTATTTCAGTTATTTTATATTATGTTTTGCATTTTCTTCATTGGCTCAAAAGATAAAAAAAGCACAACAAACACTAGTCTGTTTCTAATATTCATAAGCACTATTGTTGATTGAGCAACAAAGTGCTCGTGTGCTCGACAGAGCACCTGAGCACAATGGAAGTCAATGGGAGAACCCGAGCATTAAACCAGGCACCCCCTGCTCTGAAGAGGGGAGGGTGTCGGGACTCTAGTTCAGCTTAGGAGTCCCTGCTCTGACTCCATATATAGCTACGTCCATATATGGAATCAGTGCTTGGGGACACCCAGTGTATTTAAATCTAATTTAGCCTCTATTTCTGAAAAGTTTCTGTCGGGATTTGAACTCACAACCTTCTAAATTATAGCCAAGAATCTTAAACACTACACTATAGAGCTGCATGGCCAGTTCCTAAAAAAAAAAAAATATATATATATATAACTTCTGCTGTATAGTAATACTTATTAGTAGTTAGTATTCTTATATAGCAAAAGTCTCTTTTTTTTTTTTTTTTTTTTGTAACTGGCCATATCTATAGTGTAGTGGTTAACATTCTAGGCTGCAATGTAGAAAGTTAGGAATTTGAATCCTGTCAGAAACTTTTCAGAAATATAAAGTTTTTAGCCATGATATATTTACTAATTATATATAATATATATATTTAGAATGTATTATATATTATCATATATGTAAATATATTATGGCTAAAAGCAACAGTAGTAGTGTCCCACATATTATGCATTCGTATATATCAGAAGTATTTTTTTTTGTAATTACAAATTTTTTACAATTGCAAAAAAAATATAAATATATATAAAATATATAAATGTAATTTATCCTCTATTTATGAAATGTTTCCAGCAGCATTTGAACTCGCAACCTTCTACATTGTAGCCAAGAACCTTAACCACTAAACTATAGAGCTGTACAGCCAATTGATTAAAAAAATATAATAATAATTCTAAGACTTCTGCAGTATAGGAATACTTGCTACTAGTTTTACTACCATTTTTTTAATTTTTTTTATTTAAGCAACTGGCCATGCAGCTGTATAGTGTAGTGGTTAACATTCTTGGCTGTAATATAGAAGGTTGCAAGTTCAAATCCCGCCAGAAAGAGCATTGCGATGCTCGAGCCGAACTAGTGTTCGGCCGAGCATCCTCGATCAATACTAATAAGCACCATGAATCCGTATGAATGACTTTGAGGAACATTCTCTAGAACTTTCCATATTCTATTCCCTATTATATCACTTCCTGGACATGCAAATCCAGTCTAATGAAGAGAAAGAGAAGCGTTGCTCAATTATGGGGAAAATGTTGTTTATCATAGTCCATCTACCTACGTGAGCTCCCTAAGACCTATCATGGGAGCTCACCTCTATAGAGTATACAAATTACATACATAAAGCACTTTTAATTTGCATTACTGACACAGAACATGTGACAGAACATTTTCATTTCTTTTCACATCTTTCTGTCAATATTGCACAATAACCCCTCAGAAAGGTTTTCATACATGATCTCCAGTATTCATTTTTTGTAAACTATTTTCTGTCAAAGTTCAAAGATGACTAGGAATGCTGTTGGACATTGTCCACTTAATCAATAACATGAGTACACTGGAGTACACTCCATCAATTTCATGAGTACACTGAACAGAATTTGTATAGATATATAGTGGTACATGACAGTGAACAATTACAAAAATTTGCTCTGCATCAGACCATAAGATAACTTATAAGTACCTAACGGAAGGAATGAGACTAGACGATCTACCCAAGGGATGCCTACAAGATGTATCAATATTACAAATGCATTGTAACAATAACATAGAGGTATCAGAATATACAATAGAAGCTATTCAAGAATGACTAAAACCACAATTGCCTGGATTGTTCAGAAATTATCCTCATCCAGAACATTATATAAGTTACTTGAGCTCCATTTTCTATACTGAGGCAGAATCCTGTGCAAACACACTTCAAAAGCAATGACAGGCGAAGAGCTGAGTGCACCTTGCATGCCTGTACTGATGGCCCTATGCACATGTTGGAATGGAATTACATGCAGACAACAATATCACAGGATACAAAGACCACTTGAGCCACATATTCAGAAGGAACAAGGCTTCAGTATCTTCACTTTCCAATACAGCATTAGCAACTAACGTTCTAGCAGTTCCCACAGATGTAGGTACAGAAAGCATCCCCCTCCCACCTACTGCTCTCAATCTCCTGCATCAGAAAGGAGGACTTACTATAAGATGCTGGCTGAAATGAATGAGCGGAATCCTTCTCTCTAATATATAAAGCCCTCTTGCCAGCCTAGTCATTTCTCTCTGGCAGCCTTACCTTGACAATGATGCTCAAACATAAAAATATAGGGACCCACAGCTGATTTTAGTTCAGAGAATCCAGCAGTGCATCTGTACAGAGCTTTGCCATTGCTAGTCTGAAGGAAAAAAGGAGCTACCGGGATGCTGAACGACACACCAGCCAACTTTGTGTGTAGCAAAAGCTCAATGGAAAATCTGGCCTGCAGCTCAGCAGGGTAATGGACTGGGTTCTTCAGAACAGTCATAGCTATTGTACTGCTCCATTAAAATGACTTAGCACATGCTAGGGGTTATCTATATATTATTTTCCTGCAGATTCTTTTATTTCTTCATTGATGGACTAATGCATTCTGTAAAAATACCTTTGTAGCACAATTTATTGCTCCAGCTGGGAGGACATTATGCACTACAGATCTGACAGCACTGAACTGATGTATAAAATCACAGAGCTAACCGTATTCTCTCCCATCTATTAACTATTAAATGACCAGCTGGAGTTCTTATGTATTGATTGTCTGCTTCATTTTATAGGAATAGATTTTTTATAGGAATATATAGGTAAACAGAAACAAAGAATGTTTTTATACCATTAGAGGAGCCAGGGATATGTAAATGGGGAGAGGAGGGTATATGTTTGTCATTTAGCTAGGATGCAGTTATAAAGCCTGAACTAATAAAATGCCTTCTATAGCAAATATATAGGCTAGGTATGCTGAATAAAAGGAACGGGATGCAACTGTATATAAAATATATCTGAAGGATGAGTTAAACAAGAATTACAGATAATATACAGTTGCCTATAGTTAGTATGCATCAATTTATAATTTTTTTTTAAAGGGGAAGTAAACAGATTTTGGCATGTAATTTCTTGAGATGAATCTACACATATGTGGTGCAAACAAGTGTATACCATTACTTTTAAATTTTCTGCTATTGATTTCTATTATAAAAAAAGTTCAATTTCACATGATTGTAAAACGGATACATTTCTGTGCTTGTATTATAGCCAGGGCTAGATTAAGGTTGGTGTAGGCCCCCCATAATTTTATTTTTTAAACAACTGTAGATAACTCGTATCTAATCTATCATCAGTACCAAACAAAGAGGGGTCATTTACTAAGCTGAAATATGCCTAAATTAGGAGTATCTCAGGCACAGATGGCGAAGCAATAGTTAGTTGCGCCACTATCTATGACTTCACCCCACTCATGCATGTTCTACAATTGCGGGTGTGGCATGGGCGGGGAAGAGGCAGGGCCAACAGGCCCGTCTCATTCATCATTCAGCCTGTTTTAGATGTAGAAAATGGCCTAAATGTAAGACAGTTAAGAAGCTGCCATATTTAAAAGTGGCAATGGATACGCTGAAGTTATGGAGAGGCCTGCACCTCTTCATAACTATGGCAGATCCACCGTCAGATATAGGGGTATTATTAAGACTGGCGTCTAAAATGCTTGTCTTAATAAACGAGCCCCAAAATGTCCATCAAAGGCATACATACTTGGAGAAGATACATCATCCAGGGTGCCAAATTTAGCTCGCCCACATTTCCTTCATGTACACCTGCCATTGATGGATGTTCTGTTTGGAGCTTGTATCTAATTTAGCCCGTATACGAAAGAGAATCCCCTTCAATGGCACATACAGTTACAAGAAAAAGTATGTGAACCCTTTGGAATGATATGGATTTCTGTACAAATTGGGCATAAAATGTGATCTGATCTTCATCTAAGTCACAACAATAGACAATCACAGTCTGCTTAAACTAATAACACACAAAGAATTAAATGTTACCATGTTTTTATTGAACACACCATGTAAACATTCACAATGCAGGTGGAAAAAGTATGTGAACCCTTCGATTTAATAACTGGTTAAACCTCCTTTGACAGCAATAACTTCAACATAACGTTTCCTGTAGTTGCAGATCAGACGTGCACAACGGTCAGGAGTAATTCTTGAACATTCCTCTTTACAGAACTGTTTCAGTTCAGCAATATTCTTGGGATGTCTGGTGTGATTCACTTTCTTGAGGTCATGCCACAGCATCTCAATCGAGTTGAGGTCAGGACTCTGACTGGGCCACTCCAGAAGGCGTATTTTCTTCTGTTTAATCCATTCTGTTGTTGATTTACTTCTATGCTTTGGGTCATTGTCCTGTTGCAACACCCATCTTCTGTTGAGCTTCAGCTGGTGGACAGATGGCCTTAAGTTCCCCTGAAAAATGTCCTAATAAACTTGGGAATTCATTTTTCCTTCGATGATAGCAATCCGTCCAGGCCCTGATGCAGCAAAGCAACCCCAAACCATGATGCCCCCACCACCATACTTCACAGTTGGGATGAGGTTTTGATGTTGGTGTGCTGTGCCTCTTTTTTTCTCCACACATAGTTTTGTGTGTTTCTTCCAAACAACTCAACTTTGGTTTCATCTGTCCACAGAAAATGTTGCCAGTACTGCTGTGAAACATCCAGGTGCTCTTGTGTAAACTGTAAACAGGCAGCAATGTTTTTTTTTTGGACAGCAGTGGCTTCCTCTGTGGTATCCTCCCTTTAAATCCATTCTTGATTAGTGTTTGACGTATTGTAGATTCGCTAACAGGGATGTTAGCATATGCCAGAGACTTTTGTAAGTCTCTAGCTGACAATCTAGGATTCTTCTTAACCTCATTGAGCAGTCTGCGCTGTGCTCTTGCAGTCATCTTTACAGGATGGCCACTTCTAGGGAGAGTAGCAGCAGTGCTGAACTTTCTCCATTTACCGTGGACTGATGAACAGCAAGGCTTTTGGAGATACTTTTATAACCCTTTAAAGCTTTATGCAAGTCAACAATTCTTAATCGTAGGTCTTCTGAGAGCTCTTTTGTGCGAGGCATCATTCACATCAGGCAATGCTTCTTGTGAAAAGCAAACCCAGAACTGGTGTGTGTTTTTTATAGGGCAGGGCAGCTGTAACCAACACCTCCAATCTCGTCTCATTGATTGGACTCCAGTTGGCTGACACCTCACTCCAATTAGCTCTTGGAGATGTCATTAGTCTAGGGGTTCACATACTTTTTCCACCTGCATTTTGAATGTTTACATTGTGTGTTCAATAAAAACATGGTAACATTTAATTCTTTGTGTATTATTAGTTTAAGCAGACTGTGATTGTCTATTGTTGCGACTTAGATGAAGATCAGATCACATTTTATGACCAATTTGTGCAGAAATTCATATCATTCCAAAGGGTTCACATACTTTTTCTTGCAACTGTATTTGGAAGCAGATGTAACAGAGTAGAATTTGTCATTACAGATGATGCATTTTTATTTACAATGTGCCATTTGTGGTGACAAATTCAGGTTTGTAACATTTGCTTCATATACCTGATATCAAAGGGGTTGTCCAAGTCGGGAACCAAAATATATTCAACTGTCCATAGCTGCAGTGGCACTGTGGAGAGGTGAATGTATTTTTTTAAAAAATATTTTAGGCACACATTAGTGACAGTTTTTAAGTAGACTCCTAGACAAGACAACCCCTTTAAATAGATGCATGCTACTACTATGGACCACATAATATGCTTTCATGCAACTTGTATAGTATACACATAGGACGGCAAATAGAAAGCGAGTGCTTTCATCCTGTATGTTAGAATAATATTATAAACTGCTGCAAGGGACCTCAGATCGGCTATTATATAAACTAATGACAACCTATAATGCCCCCCTCAAGAAAGATGAGCAACAACCTATAATTCCTTTCCCCCCAAAGAACTAGAAAGCTTAGTGAAAACCTATATTCACCCCCCCCCCCCCCCAAAGTGAGTGGGAAGGATGAGTAACAACCTATGATGCACCCTCCAATAACTAGGAAAGGAGTGACACTCTCTAATTCTTAAAAAAAAAAAGAAAAAGAAAATTGTGAAAGCTGAGTGACACTCTATAATGCCCATTTTAGCCCCTGCTACCCAAAGTCACTCATGAGATCATCTCTGTCAAAATTGCAGATAGCCAAGGAAGAGGGCTTGACTGCTTAATGAAGAGTCCGGGAGGTGGGTCATCCTGGGTCCTGTGGTCCTGGGGTTATCGTCCTAAAGATAGAGGCTGGAACAATGTTTCTCTGGCATGAGAAGAGGCCCAGAAGGCAGAGCTAACCAGTGAGTCTGCAAGGGCTAGTTCCACCCACACATAACATTTTGACACTGGCAAGTGGGTAGTGTCAGAACACAAAAGGAGGATTGCTGTTAACAATTATGATCAATGCAGAATTCAACATGTCAAAGGAGCCAGAATAGGCGATCTACTAGTTAACCAGGCGGTGTGACCCATGTAATTGATGCCTCACATTTGTAAGTATGTCAGTTCTGGTGAAAGCTTCTTTCTTTGCTTTTGTGGTGGTATCCCCCCTTTAATCAAGCCCTGATTATAGCCATATACTCCTCCAAGTCTGAACATACTCTTTTCATCCAATCCATTCTACAAGTGTTAGTGTGATACATATACAGTACATGAGTTTGCTCTTCCTCTCATTGGATGTCTGATGGCACACAGAGGTAACAGTTATAGAAACACAATGTATGTATGTATGTATGGGGTCTGCTCTCCTGAATTTAGATGCCCACTGGCATAGAGATAGGTATTCTATAGAGTAGTTTCCTGTCTGGACTGAGGTCGCTTTGTCATGGTGGGTGGGCACAGATATTTTTTGATCAAAATATATTTGTTAAGATGTGTTTGTTATATTTATCATATGAAATGTGGTATTAGTTTATATATAGATTTTCATTTAGTGATTTGAGAGTTCTATGTTTTTTACTTTAATTATGGCCATGTATATCCGCATATTTAATGATCATATTGTGCAGTATTTGGTTATTATTTTTATGTTTGTTTCTTTTGTCTTTATAGCCACTAACTAACCTCAGCTAGCAGACTCATAAAGAACTATGATGCTGTAAGTTAGCAAACCCACAAATGTGCAGCCATAATACGAACACAAAAATGCACCAATATTATGCGTGTCTGAAAATGGCCTAATGTATAGTTTATCGTTTTCTACTGTATTATAAAGTATAGCAGCACACATATTTTTAATACAGACAGGACAAAAGGTATGCAGCCATAAATACTTGTCAGATGAATGACCGAATGACACACATTTGCTTACTTTACTAAACACTGTATTGTATTGTATTGCATGCTAGTATTTTTTTTTTTTTACAAAGTTTATACTGCTGAAGGTAATGAAGAATGTGGTGTTGATAGAGCCATACTATGGCCATCATTTACTATTGTGATTGCTCCTAGAATGAGGCACAACATGCACCAAAATTTGACACATTCTAGGTGCCTAATGTCATATCAAACCTTAGACATATTTATTTAGCAAGTGATCCAAAAAGAGTAAATTACTGAACGTTGCTCAATGAAGGGGAACAATTTTGCAGGAAAGAGTCATAGGTTGGTGGGGAAGAGGTGTGACTTCAAGGAGTTCTCAAGGAATTAACCTTCACCCTTCTCTCTGTACTGTACTTCGTGTCTCCTCTTGAACCCTATTTCTACAGAGATTCAGCCAAAGATCTAATTAGATGTATTCAGGATCATAATCCCTGACAAGTAGAGCAGAGAGAAGGATGAAGCAGCTCCTTACATCAGTGTTGTGAAGTAACTTGTCCCGCTGTGTGATTAGGACAGGTTTTGTGTGTACTAATAGTACGGTGGCCATTTTTTCTCTCCTGATGATTGTTCCCTAAGTAAGTAAAGGTTTTCGGGAATATATTTATAATAAAGTAATATTTAAGTATTTTCAGTATTTTTATTTTATGAATTCCCAGATATGGGAATTTAATATGCACTAAAATGTTAGACAGAAATTTCTTCTAGATAATTGCATGGCAGGTTGGGCAGTCTAATGCTATATTTAGACTGCCAACTTAGCAAGCAATTATCTAAAAGAAAATGTATTTTCATGATAACTGCCTGCTTGTTAGTGGAGATGAAGAGCTATATTTGTATGCAACAATCACATAGTATAAAGTTAGACAATAGTGTCTAGCCCTGCACCAGATTTATCATTCATGTTTTTAGAAAAAATGATATTTTAGAAGGGCTTATGGCTTTTTTTATTCAGATTCACTATTGACTCCGCACCCGGCATATTTAGATTCTCGTGTTTTAGAAAGTCATCTCACAATGCTTAAAAAGAAGTCATGGCTTAGAGGGAAAGGAGGTATGGCCTAAATGTGCATTTTTACAACAAAAATGCATCAGCATTCTTTGCATATAAAATCTGAGAGAAAATAAGACACCTAAAAATTTGACAGTCATAGATCCCCCAGATATGTCAAACATCCTGAGCCGCTGTTATAATTATGGTGCATTTCAAGATTATCTGCCTTAGACTACTTTCACATGGTCAGTGTTTGATCACAGTCTTGTATCAGCACTTGGACAGTAGTTGAAAGCAAAAACTAGTAGTGGAGCATACAGAGAAAAAGTATAATGGAAATAAAAGTATAATGGAAATATTTTTGTCTATTACATGTTTTGGACCTGATCCTGGTTTTGGTATGCAAATACTGGCCAAATACCAATACAAATTACTGACTGTGTGAAAATGACCTAAATCTGGGCCAATATTTGAAGACCTTAAACCAGGCTCTACCCAACTGCAGTGTGCACCATATTCATCAACAGTGCACACAACTAACTCTTTTCTTTATTCCTTAAAAAAAGTATTGGCCTAAAAAAAAAAGACCTCTTACCTTGCTCTTGTTTATGGGAACCTGCATTGTATCCTAACAGATATGAGCAAAGGATTGTCAGTATGAATAAGAGATATTCAGAAAATAATGTATTATTATTTATCATTTGCTATCAGACGTATGCAGCCTCTTGTAGCCAAAGAAGCCTTATTTATTCCAAGGCTTATCACTCATAACATACATCCTCATATAAAATAAGCTTATTTTCTTGCATCTCTCCTCTGGAAAGAATAACTCGTTTTATTGTGACTATGAGTTGCACAGTGTATAAATCTTAGGCTGACAGCACAGGTTTAACAGTTTTAACAGAGAAGATCAAAGCTACTTCCTGCAGGGTGCTAATGCAACACATGTAACAAAACATTACAAATGCATACCTATGGGAATAGCTCTTTCCATGTACAAGTAGCCCCACTGCTGTTCAGATGGACAGAATAGATTAGCCCTTCATGTTTGGTTATTAAACCTGTACCATTTGTCTGCACAAATCATAACGGATCTTTATTTCTCCACATTCCAATATCATATCCTGTGATAGTAGGATCTATTGTCCCAGTTTTTACCTATGTTGCCTGAGTGATAAGAAAAATCTGTGAATTAACTATCTCCCTCAAATGTCACAAATTCTCTATATCTGGACCATGTATGGTTCATTAAAGAGATCTCAAACCATTAGTCCAATAGCTATAGGAGAAGAGAGGATGGATTATATTTGCCAATATCAGCACACCACTGAGTGGTCCAGTAATAGTTTTCTATGCGTCATGCAACTAGGCTCTACTTGTATACAAGTGCACCACAACTGTAAGTCATGCCCCATTTAAAAAAAATAACAAGTGTTAGAATAAATGGTATAGTTTAGCAAACATTAGGGCTGGTTTAATAATTCTCACTAATATTTAGTGTCACAAACCAACGGGTGTGAACCCACTGTGCCACATGTTCTACCTCCTCTAAGGGTGTTGCTTAAGGGTGTACCCAGGAGGTACCAGGGAAGGGCACCAAAAGTACAGGCATAGTCAGGCAGGTAGAGTCGTTACCAGGAGAAACAGTGCAGGACTGAAGAATGAGGCTTAGGAGTAGTCAGACATGTAAAAGGTCAGGGCAGGCGGCACAGGTACAGGTCAGGAAATCCGGTTCATCACCAGGAGAGTCAAGGCTATCAGGCAGGGATCAGACGGGTAGCAGAATCCAATAACACAAATACAAATCAGGAACAAAGGAACACAAGTGGTTATCAGGAGCCTTAGCAGAGCACAAGGACCTTGACGCATCTTGGAAGGGTGCTAAGCCACTTATATATGCACAGGAAGGCTAGGATAGGTCAGCGAGGTCACATGACCTAAGCCACAAAGCCCAGAAAGTGACGCGCGCCAGGCCTTAAGGAAGTGCAGCAGGAACAAACAACAAGCATGCTTTGGCCAGGGCTAAGAGCAAACTGTGGAGCGGATCCAAAACAACAGCACCCACACAGACAGAGCTCAGGACTGCAGCGGTGAAATGGGAAGCACCGGCCGCAGATCACCGCTGAACGCGGTGCTCGGAACCATGGAGGTAAGCAGGGTAACAGCGGTACACTGCAGCCGCTGTTATATTTAGACAGTGTAAACTTAGAGTAGACAGTCTATAAAGATGACCACATTTATCACATTAGCTGATGCTGATAGTGAATGCTAAATTTGGTGCTTATTGCTAGAATTTTTACTCTATTGAGTAATTTTACAGAACATTGATTGTTTTACTATGCAATCAAATTTTGTAAAAAAAATTTGGTGCAGGTTGGAGCATTTTATGCAGACGTGTCTAAAATGCATACAAAATGTAGCATGCACTCCAGTCAGTGTACTGCAATGATTGACATATTATATGGGCCCCTCCAAATATAATCCCATTGCCATAGGTGTCAAAAATCAAGCACCTTGCCATGCAGTTGGATGGAATGGTGTAAAGTTACTGGACTCTGGAGCAGCTGAAATGTATTCTGTGGAGTGTCACATCATGCCTCTGTATTGGATCTGTATCTTGCAGTCTGATGGACAAGTCTGGGTTTGTTGAATGCCGAAACAACAGTATTGGAGATTGCAAGCCAGGCCATCTCATCCAATGTTAGGGTCTGACTTCACAAATGCTCTTTTGAATGAATGGGCAAATATTTTCATAGACACGTGCCAAAATCTTGCATGCTTTCCCTGAAGAGTAGAAGTTGTCTTAGTTGCAAAGAGGGGACTAATCACACGCTGTTTATGCATTTAGAATGGGATGTCATAAAAGCCCCTGTATAAGTAATGCATATGTGTTCCAATTAGAAATGAGTAAATTTACTGTACACAGATTGGATTTGTTACAAATTTTACAAACAAATCTGAAGTTTTAGTGATTCGCTTTGGCCAAATCATGTAAAAAAAAGGCACCCATTGCCATTTTATTGTGAAAATTGCTAAACAAAACAAGAGGGAAGAAGATAAAGGATCACTTGACGCTGCGAAGAAGTGGAGGAGAGCTTCCCTGATTGGCTCAGAGGCTGACAGAGAACCTGATCAGCCAAATCAGAGGACAATATTCAGCCAAGTCCATCTGCAAAGAAATACCATGCTGCATGCCACTAGGGTTATCATAGGCTGAAATATTGCTGTGTCTGCCCAAAAAACTATTTGTACACAAGCCAGTTACTAGGGACTCTAAAGGAAAAGAATAGGACATATAGTTGGCCAGATTTTAGAGTTTTATCAGGGAAAGCTTAGCAAAAAGAGTGAGCAAGAAACTGGTCACTGCTACAGTTGTTTCATGCGGCTTGATAGGAAGTTATGCAATATAGATTTCTGAAAGAATTTAATATTTGTCCTAAATGAAGAACCAGAAAGATTAAAAAACTAAACAAAAAAAAAAACATTTCTACAGTTCATAGGCTTATTGCCAGCACTCTGATGGCATAAATTCTGGTTTCTATTTACTGGTTGAAATTGGACATTTCAATGCATTATACCTGTGTTAGTGAACGCATTGTATATTATGGCAAGATACTGGTAACAGTTATAGAAACAGAAATACACCCATTACACCATTATTATACCTATATAACTGAAAGAATTATATATCACTACAAGATACTGCATTATTACAATTGTAAATTGTCAATACCAGTGTACAGTGTGCTTGTATAAAGGGATAGACATTTAATTGCAACTCTGAATTTAAATTACAGAAAAAGTGCTTGTAATTTTGCTAGTGCCATTTAATAATCTTCGTAAAAAACTAGT
Source organism: Bufo gargarizans (assembly GCF_014858855.1). NCBI lineage: Eukaryota > Metazoa > Chordata > Amphibia > Anura > Bufonidae > Bufo > Bufo gargarizans. The sequence continues at coordinate 239,607,567 of NC_058082.1, forward strand.
GAGGTTTCATAATAAAATGTCTAGTAAATTAAAGAGTGGCAAATCAAAGATCCATGCCTCATCATCCAAGATTCTGAATGTGTATATTAGTGAAAACAGGAATTGCAGCACCAGCTTTCCAGCTAGTAGTAGGCTATAGTTCTCCTTAGCTTCTGATTGGCACCACATCATTATCGAGGGGAAAGAAGATAAGATTGTGGACTGGATTGCTTACTCTTCCTCTTAATCACAGCAGGAGTCTGACATACCATTGAGATAGGTGTTACAGAATTCCTATTCCTTACGGCCCCAAAAAGCCTTTCAGTTGCATTATTTCTGTCTTCACTGCCCCCTAATGGGGCGCTTTATTTTACCCTAAGTAGAGGCAACAAAACCCCAATCTCTATGGAACATAGCTATTCTTGACCAGCAATTAGCTTGTGTGCAAGCTGAGCTCCCACCTGGCTAAGTTGCTGGTGGTGAAGTTACTGCCTTACCATTTAGTTATAGAAAATTTGTCCCAGTCTTGTGCCTTCCGAAAAGTGTAATTCTTCTCTAAAATTGAATTCTCTATGCCACAAACCACAGTCTTTACCATATTCCATAGGTCCGACTTTTGGCCATATGCCTGTAGTGGAGTAGCACCTTCCCCAAAATGTAATTCTTCTCTAAAATTGAATACCTTTATGCCTTCAGTTGCAGTTTTTGCCATAGCCCATTAGTCAGACTTTTGGACAGGTGTACAAAGTAGAGCAGTTCCAAAACTTCAATCACTGTGAAAGGTGCACCACAATGATATGCAACTGATGACACTGGCTAATCCCTCAAGCTGATGTTAAGAATTGAGACTTTAGCCAATGTATTCCTGTCAGGAACACATCAGAGCCTTTTTGCACCACCGTCATGTGGTCTGCTGCCGACATCCTCCATTGTATGCATTTTTGCTGAGGATTGCAGTTAGCAATGGAACACATGCAGAGTAATTGCTCCCCCGGTTATAAACACACCACAGTGTTTGAGGTTTTTGAGCATTTCCTCTCATTTAGGCCACTTTATTTCACTTACAGTTCCACAACTTTCCCCAAATTACATTCTTCTATATGCCATTAGTGTTTACACATTTTTTTATTCTATAATTTTTTGTCAGGCAGGCATCCTGAAAAAATATCTTAGCACCCACAAAAGTGAACATTTTGGCATGCAGAAATCTGCAAAAAATTGTCCTGTCATTATAAAAATGTGGCACAGTTCCATGCCTTCACCAAAATGTTATTCTGCTATATTATATTTAAACTTCTGCCCAGCTGTCTATTTAAAAAAAAAAATGTTTAAGATTGTCTTGTTTTCTAAATCACTGTGGCCTTTTCCCAGGACATACCGTGGACTGGCAAATGGGAACAGTTACTGAAACTGTCCTAGTTTGTTCTCTCTATACTGTCTTGTCCAGCCTCCACTATCATCTCATAACATATGCAACAACACAGTATGTTTTTAGACACACTCTTTGTTAACACCGTCAGCCATGTGTTTAGCCATATATATGTTGTTATACATGTCAGTGTAACATTCTATACTATTGCTGTCATTGTGTGGAAGTTCTTAAAAAGGGGAGTGGGGAGAAAAAAAAAAGATAAGAAAAAAGTCCTAAGAGAGTTCAGAGAGCCATATACCAATTTCCAGGCTAGTTGGAGCATACTTGATTCATGGACAAATGATTTGGACACACATTAAATGTTTTGAAAAACTCAACTATTCGGACAAGAAACATATTTCAATAAGTTTGCTCATCTCTAGTCCTCAATAATTTTGTCTATATAGTGTATAGCTTAATGTGTTTTTTTACATGTTTGGATATCTTGAACCTAGTGTGTAAAATGTGAATCCATGCTGTTATTTCTACATAGCAGTACATTCTATAACAAATGCATGATAACAGAATTAAATAATAAATTAAACTAAAAAATATTAAAAGTAATTTTTACAGTATATTACTTGTCTGCCAAAATACAATAATGTTTGTTTTTAGATTAAACTAATTGGTAGCAAAGCAAAGAATCATGACCGTGAAAAACACACATTTATATGTATGTATTTATTCCTGTAATGTTACATAGAGATACGGATTTATATGGTATTGTAACTGAAATAAACAAGTGTTTAATTGCTGTTTGCTACTCCCATTATTATTTATGCAAATTCTGACACAGCTCCACATCAGTTGCTGCTCTATGAAGGCAATAATTAAGAATGAAAGATAGAAAGTAATTTTTATTTCATACAGCAATGTACTTTTTTTTTTTAGATAGAAAGACAATTAACTATAGCACAATGACTTTTGCCCAAAATTGACTAAGCACTAGCTGTTTAGTGAAAAAACTCAGATAAAGCCATATGAGGAGTTTTAACACCTTCTCTTATCCACAAAAAGGTGGCATATAAGACTATATCTATTAAGTGTAACAAGGACAAATCCACGGAGCTCAAGGAACCTATGATGCATTAGGGTGATAACAAGAAAAAACTATTTTTATAACACCACTGATTTTTTATTTTATCTTCTTTTAAAGTACCTTGCACAAGAGCTGCTGTTGCTAGCTGCTACCACCTTGTACTTATTATTATTATTATTTATTATTAAAGCGCCATTCATTCCATAGCGCTGTACATATGATAAGGGGTGCACATACATAATACAGACAATTGCACTAATCATAAACAAGATGAGTTACAAACTGGTACAGAAGGAGAGAGGGCCCTGCCCATAAGGGGTTACAATCTACATGGTATGGGAGAAGGACACAGTAGGTGCGGGTTAAGTTGGTCATGGCGGTATAGAGGCAGCATGGTCACTGGTTGTAGGCTTGTCTGAAGAGGTGGGTTTTCAGGTTTCTTTTGAAGGATTTCACTGTAGGTGAGAGTCTGATATGTTGGGGTAGCGAGTTCCAGAGTACGGGGGATGCACGGGAGAAATCATGGAGTCGATTGTGGGAAGAGGCAATAAGAGGAGAGAAGGAGGTCTTGTGAGGATCGGAGAGTGCGTGTGGGGGTGTATTGGGAAAGTAGCTCAGAGATGTAGGGAGGGGACAGGTTATGGACGGCCTTGTATGCATTTGTTAGTACTTTGAAGTGAATTGGGCAATGGGGAGCCAGTGAAGGGATTGGCAAAGGGGAGAGGCAGAGGAGTAATAGGGTGAGAGGTGGATTAGTCGGGCAGCAGAGTTTAGTATAGATTGGAGGGGTGCGAGAGTGCTAGATGGAAGGCCACAGAGGAGAATGTTGCAGTAGTCTGCAACTTACAATTTACTTACTTACAATTTCCTTCTATGAAATTAAAACAAATATTAGCCTCTAAAGGTGAAGATCACTACACCATTGTTTCTCCATCAATAGTTTTACCATACTACCAAGATCACAAAGATACATCAAATAAAAACCAAGTTAGAACCAAGAAAGAAGGGGGGAAAAAAATGAAACAGCAATTGGGCTGTGCCATGTGATTTACTGTTTAAAACATAAGAAAAAGGTCAATCAGCTAGGCAAACATTAGCTCCTATTATACCACCAGATAATTCTTGTCACTGAAAAATCACCATCTTAAAACATAACTATTATAATTGAAATTTTAAAGTATATCCAAATATTGAGACAGAAATAGGATCATTAGCATAGTGAGGCCCATTCGATATTGGGATATATGTGTTGCTTAAAAGTCACATCTCAAACAAAGGCAAACTTGTAAGGATATACATATAGTATATCCACCTACTAAGGGCAGATTTTGTTGCAAATGTGTTTTGCAGCAAAAATCTGCGCCTTTTTCCCATGTACACCACTTACACCTCTTTTCTCGAGTGTGGGAGGGGTAGAGGGCGGGCCAGCAGGCCTGTCTTATTTATCATTTTCTATGCCAGTTTTTGGCATAGAAAATGACCTAACTCCACACCAGCAAGGTTGCTGGCGTAGATTTAATCTTGTTGATACCAAGCACAACCACGGTACAATGTACGATGCTGTGCTTAGTGAACACACAGAAGATCAAGGCACTCATAGGAGCACCTGTGCCTTCTGAAACAGCTGATCAGCAGGCCCTATGTGATGGATAGTGTTGAGCACGAATATTCAAAAAGCACTTTTTATTTTTGCGAAAATCGGCACTTCGAGAATTCGCCGATATTTAGAATATAGTGCTATATATTGATAATGACAATATTAATTTTTTTGTTTTTTTTGTAGAACACTACACATCAGGCAATCATCCCTCCCATCTTCTAGCTTGTGGGCCAATGAGAAAGCTTTGTCAAAGCTTAGCAGCATCCCTAGCAACCAATAGAAAAGTTGCCTACCCCACGCCGGTATTTCGTGTGCATTAAGCGAATAATACATTGACGATTTTCGCAATCAAGAATATAATCTCAAATTCAGGAATATATGACGAATATTCTACAAACTATTCATAAAATATCGCAAATTCGAATATTGCCCCTGCCGCTCATCATTACTGATGGACCTCCACCAATCAGATACTGATGATTAGAGTCTGTGAGTCAGTATGACACGCAGAAGATAGGCATTACTGTTAGAATCACTGCACACTCCACTTATTTGGTCAGTTACAGGGCCAAAACTGACCAAATAACTCAAGTGTGAACTCAGCCTTATAAGTGAGTGTTAGTGTCAAGAAGAAGTGCACTCCTTTTACAATGTCGTCAGCTGATTCCACATAGATTTCCACAGAACCTTTTCAGTTACACGCTGACATAAGTACTGCCACCATGACCAAACGGTGAGGTGGCAACAGCATGAGCAGTCAACACAGTGGCCCAGTCACAGAGTCGTGAGGGTTTGGAATTGCATGAGTAATTGTATAATGAATCGCATGAGGATTCCCATGAGGAATCGCATGTGTCAGCAACACAGTTGCCCAGTCACAGAGTGGTGAGGGTGGGAATAGCACGAGGAATCGTATGAGTAATTGCATAAGAAATCGAATGAGGAATTGCATGAGTCGTGAACACAGAGGCCCAGTCACGCAGTGGTGAGGTGGCAGCTGCGTGAGGAGACCACAGAGTGTTGAAGTGGCAGCAGCATGAGGAGACCACAGAGTGGCCCATTAGCAGAGTATTGAGGTGGCAGCAGCATGGGGAGACCACAGAGTGGCCCAGTGGCAGAGTGTTGAGGTGACAGCAGCAGGAGGTGACCACAGAGTGGCCCAGTGACAGAGTGTTAAGGTGGCAGCAGCATGAGGAGACCACAGAGTGTTGAGATGGCAGAAGCATGAGGAGACCACAGAGTGTTAAGGTGGCAGCAGCAAGAGGAGACCACAGAGTGGCCCAGTACAGTCTGTTGAGGTGGCAGCAGCATGAGGAGACCACAGAGTGGTGAGGCGGCAGCATCATGAGGAGACCACAAAGCGGCCCAGTAACAGAATGTTGAGGTGGCAGCAGCATGAGAAGACCACAAAATGACCCAGTGACAGAGTGTTGAGGTGGAAGCAGCATGTAGAGACCACAGAGTGGTAAGGTGGCAGCATCATGAGGAGACCACAGAGCGGCCCAGTAACAGAATGTTGAGGTAGCAGCAGCATGAAAAGACCACAAAATGACCCAGTGACAGAGTGTTGAGGTGGAAGCAGCATGTGGAGACCACAGAGTGGTAAGGTGGCAGCAGCATGAGGAGACCACAGAGTGGGCCAGTGATAGAGTGGGAAGGTGGGGAACAAAAGCTTAGCCAGTACCAGCATAAGTTGTTGGGTAGCAGTAGGATCAACTGGCAGCAGGTATGTGGCATCAGGCCAGTGGCAGCATCATAAGAGTAGCTGAAGCAGGTAGCCTAAAGAAACAGGTCTCTTTTGACAAGTTAGGCTGTGGCACCATGAATGATCTAGTCTGATGTATCAGGCGCTGGTGTGTGGAAATCCTGGCTTATCCACATTTCTCTACATTTTGGCTGGACAGATGAGTTCTCCTTGGAGTAACTATGGCCCTCGCCACACTAAACACCTGCTTTGATGAAGGAAAGCTTGTCCAGGGCAAACTTGGCCAGTTGCGGCCACAAATCGAGTTTGGCTGCCCAGTAGTCCAGGGGATCTTAGATGTGGGGTGGCATGGTGCAGTCCAAGTATGCCACAACCTGCTGGCTAAGGTTCTGCTCCATGTTTAGCGGCTGGTGAATAGTTTCTTTACTTGGCAGGTGAAGAAAACTGCTCACCAAAGACTCTAGACTTAAGTTGCTGCTGATAGAGCTGGTACTGCTCCCCCCTTAGCAGCTATGGTAGCGGAACATGAGTGCAGAGGACTACCCCAGTCAGACCTACGTGAGTATGGGTGATGGTGCACATAGGCAGTGGCCAACTGGCTTCATAGGATGTCTCGATAGTAGTTCAGTTTGTCATCCCTCTTAGCAGGTGGAAAAAAGGCCCCCATTTTGAACCGGTAGCAAGGGTCTAACATGGTGGAGAGCTAGCAGTCATCCCTCTGCAAAATGGTGACAATTCAGCAATTACTACTCAAGCAACTGATGATGCATTGCAATTTGCAAAGGTGACTCAGAGGGACTCCCTGCCTCCATTTCTACTGCATACTGCCACGGTGTGTCTGGGTCATCTGCCCTATAGCTCCTCTGGCTGCTCCTCCTCTTCTTTCACCTATGCAGAAAAACCACCCGTTCCTTTATGCATTGCTTGTACATGAATGTCCTCCTTCTCCTCCTCCAGTTCAGCCCCCACAGGGCTCATGTGGCCATGAGATATAGGCGACACGTCTCCTGTCTCCTGGCCAAACAGATTTAGCAGCATCTGTTCCACAGGACCTGAAGCAGTGGAATGACGTTGTTTATCCCATAGTCCTGGCGATTGACAAATAACGTGGTCTCCTCAAAGGGCCCAAGCAAACAGTAGGTGTTACACATGAGCTGCCACTGGCTAACATCGAAGTTGTACAACGGATTACCTCCGTCCGCCGGTATCATCAAGAAATTGTTTACAGCCTTTCTCTGTTCATATAGTCGGTACAACATATGGAAGGTGGAGTTCCAACGGATAAAACATCACATATCAGCCAATGTTGGGGAATTACATTCTGCCTTTGCAGCTGAAAGAGGGTGTGCTTTGCAGTGTAAGAGTGGTTGAAGTGCTTGCACAGTTTCCTGGCATTTTCAGGATGTCTTGCAAATGGTTGGAAGACTTCATGAACCACTTTATAACCATATTAAACACGTGCGCCATGCTCCCTGACACAGCGTCGACATCATGTTCTTCCCGTTGTTGGTGACCATGATTCCGATTTTGAGTTGACGAGGAGAAAGCCAGGATTTGATTTCTTGATGGAGAACACAGAGCAGTTCCTTCCCTGTGTGACTGTGTTCACTCAGACAAACTAGGTGCAGAACAGTGGGACACCGCTGTGCCCTGCACATGTGGTATGCTGGGGGAGCACTCCGAATTGTGCCTGCAGTGGAGGCTGAGGACAAGGTGGAGGATGAGGAGGTAGCGGAGGACATTAGCTCAGGACCCACAGCTTGAAACCATGGAGGCGGCAGTGCCATCATCTGGCCAAGTTGCTGGTGTAGCTGGGCAGAAAGAACATTTACCCAGTGGCCCCTAAAGGACATATATTGTCCTTGACCATAGTTATAGCTCCACATGTTGGCGCTGCCGTGAACTTTAGCAGACACCAACAAGCTAAAGGACTGGCCCACCTTCTGTTTAACATATGTGTGCAGGGCTAGTACTGCCTTTTTCGCAAATAAATTACGACTTGGGAGTCTCCACCTCGGCTTGGCAGAAGCCATCAGTTCTCTGAAAGGTGCAAAGTCCACTACTTGGAAAGGGAGGGACTGCAGCACCAGCAACTTGGCCAGGAGCACGTTAAGCTTCTGCGTCGTTGGATGAGTACACGCATACTGTTGTCTCTTGGCAATCGCTTTGGTTATCAATTGCTGACAAAATGACTGACAGGAAGTAGGAGGAACATCAGTACCAGTAGATGATTTAAAGGACAGACAGCTCCCTTTGGCTAAAGTGGTGGATCCTTGACTTCAGGAAACAGGGTGGGGTCCACTATGTGATACAGCGGTTGCTGTGGCAGGCTGCACCACCACATGGGAGCCACAGTTCTCCCAGGCCACTCTATGGCAATGCTGCATTTGTTGACGCAGGGGCATGGTTGCAACATTTGTACCCCTGCTACGCTTCACTTTCTGTACACAGATTCGGCAAATGTCCATATTCTCCTCCTCTTGCAGCTTGATGAAAAAAACTGCCCACCCGCTGAGTATGGCATTTTCCCCCCTACACTCCGCACTGAGTGCCTGCAACCGCTGCCTCAGCGAACCCCTGCCCTGCTAAATTTACGGGATGGTAGGCTCCTGAGAAGCATGTGCTATACTCAGGGCACGTTTGGCTCCTTACCTCGCACTGCTGCCACCCTGCTCACACATGGCCATGCTACCACCTTGCTGGCTCAGCCGCTGCCTCATGCACAAGCTGCCACCCTCTTCTCCTGATGATAATGAAACCCCTTCTTCACCCGGCTCGCAAGTGTGCCCAGCTACATCATCATCCACTACTTTCTGCACATCACTGATGTCCCCCTCAACAGTTTCAGGGTCAGGAGCCTGATGCTCGCAACACCAGCCTCCATGCGACTCTCATCATCACTGCTTGTCTGTCTACTGGAGGAAGCGGCAGATCTCTCCTTCAGATCTTGGCTGGGCAGTAGCTGCTGACTGTCCTCTAGAAGCTCGTCCTTGCTGAAAAGTGGAGCCGAGCCTACGGCATATAATACTTCTCAAGCTGAGGGAACTTAAAATGAAAGTGGAAGGTTCAGGACAGGTGGGGGCACAGGGCCTGCTTCTGGGCCATGCCAGCTAAGCATTGTGTAAGAGGAATTCACCGACTCTTAACTGGGGTGTCGGATGTCACTTGCGACAAAGTCGAAGACCAAGTCAACTATTTAAGCACCGCTGGGTTGCTGGTCAATACACGACCGTTATATGAAACTGGGAACTCAGGTCTCTTGCTGTGACTCCTGCTGCTACCCCACCTTCTTCTGCTGCTACTTCTGCCTACGCCAGAAACATTTTGCCTACTGTCAGTTCACTGCAGAATGGCTAATAAGACTAAAAACATGTGGATTGATCTGAAATTCTTTCCGTTTGGATCAAATGACGTCTGCGTTGTTTCTGGTGCTTGCCACACCTTCTTTCCCCAGGTGTGGCTATTATGGTGAATTAACCTTCTCTATTTATTGTTGTTTCTCCCACTGTGCTATGCGGTTTATAGCTTCAGTTTGAGTTGTGGATAGCTGGTGTGTGGATCTCGGCTGCTCCTGGTGCTGCCATAGTCACTTGAAGTTAAGTGTTTTCTTTCCCTTTTGCATTTTGTTTGGGTTATTTTGTATGTTGCATTTCCCTGTCATTTGTATTATGGCCTGAGGGAGACTCCTGTACGTCCTTCCTTTTGGAGGAACACGTCTCAATCCTGACATTAGTACCAGTATCCGATATGGTGAGTTAGGACATTATGTATTCCTGTGTATGTACTCACCTACCACTGGGGTCTGTTCATACTGGTAGATAGTCAGGACTTTCATTAGGGTTTTACTAGGAGGTGTCCAACTCCTTTGCCTAATTCCAGCCCTTATTTCCTCACCCCTTACCCTCCTATGTTTAGCGTGGTGCTTTCCTCCCACACGTGACACTAAAATTCCCTTACTTATCCTAAAGTGCCAACATGGCAAATTACCCTGAATACTAATATAGTATATCTTCCATGTATTGTTTAGCTATAATAGCTTGCCTACATTCAACATTCAATGTGTTGCTTATGCTGTTCATAGTGTGTCCTGTGCTGATGAATGGAAGGTATATTGGTACATCACAGACTTTTTTTAGGTTGTGGGTGCCCACAGAGAGGGCTCTGAGTGCCGCCTCTGGCACCTGTGCCATAGGTTCGCCAACACTGCTATAGGGTATGCAGAGGTAGCTTCTGCATCCAGACCCTAGTACATGAGGGGGTCCAAAATCCCCTCTTCCACAACAGACTAAAGATTAGCAAATCAATTGTACAATAATTATAGATTTTTTTAAATAAATTTAACAAAAGATTCTAATTACATAGGTCAGTAGACAGAGAAGAAGGCATTAGCCATCAAAAAGGGATAAGGGATTGCAGGCAGTTTACTGCCAGCTACCATTAATTTACCCTGAATCATATTAGTTGTTGTCTTTACTGATGCTGTCATGGTCTTAAAGAGATTGAAAGAAGTTATGATGTTGAATACTTTTGCGTTCATGAATACAAAAGGATTAAGGGAGTGATACCTGTAAAGGCTAACCAGAAAAAATAAAAATAAAACTTGTATTACAAGCTTTCAGAGCACAAAGGCTTCTTCTTCAGGCAAGATTACAAATGAAAGACTAAGAAATAAGCACAACACTTATAGGATGTTACAGAAAAACATATACATGGGGGGATGCATAATTAAGATAAGGCTGATCAACAAGTGGACATGGTCAGCGGAGACAATGTAGATCAAGGAATGAGAGACAAACTGACGGAGTTGTGAATTGACCATATCCACTTGTTAAACAGCCTTATCTTAATTATGCATCCCCCCATGTACATGTTTTTCTGTAACATCCTATAAGTGTTGTGCCTATTTCTCAGTCTTTCATTTGTAATCTTGCCTGAAGAAGGAGCCTTTGTGCTCTGAAAGCTTGCAATACATGTTTTTTTTTTCTGGTTAGCCTATAAAGGTATTACTCTGTTTCTCTCTTGTATTTTTTAACACAAAAATATTCAACATCGCATTGTTTTTGCGGGCTAACAAGGTACTATGGAATCCTTGCCACACACCTTGAAATAAGTTGGAAACAGTCCTAGGAGTCTTATACATTACTTTTCTGGGCTATTGGGGAAATTTCTAGTCAGGTCAAATTTATTTGGACTTAATTTAATCTGACAGCCAAATTAAGTTTATCTGACCAGAATTTTTTTGGGGAAAAGTTGCTCATCTTTAGAAGGCACTATTATAAATGCCACATAAGTTGTGGATACCTATTGCAAATTTTCCATTGGGACACAAGAGATTAAATTGACACCTTTGGTCATGATCCTGACTAGGTCAGAATCACAAAAAAAATAAAAAATAAAGAAAGAAAAATATGTATTTGCATTTAATAAAAAAGCTATTTTTAGTTTTGTACCAGCAATAGAGGAGAACTACTACAGCAAACTTCATTCTGGATGACTTAAAACAGGGTTGTAAATCATAATTATTGAACCTCACTGAAAAAATAAAAAGGGGCCCAATCCTACTGTACATAACCAACATCAAATAGCAAGAAATTGGATATAATAATTTGGCTCTTTACTGACACTTGGCCTCCTATTGTTTTACATTTTATAATTCTTTCTCATGAAATCTGTTTGTCCCCCCCCCCCCCACATTATGCAAAGTTCTGCATAAAGTACGGTATTAATATGCACAATGTGACTAATACCAGTGTGACTGAGCAACAGCAACAATGGAATTATTTATATGTTGTAAGTAATTAAATATAAGGTATACATGTATTCAATTATTTTACTTTATTCACTACGTATTAACCTCATTTATAACACATATTTATATTCAGCACTGAGGCAGATTTGAATATCAAACCATTCTCATCTAAAAAAGGATGTCTTATCAACACCAGCATATTACACACATTTCAATATGTTGTTTTTCTAGAGAAGATTTAATGGAGATGACAACACTACACAAAAGATTAGATGGAGAGACAATACTATATTAGATTTTGCTATTCTTCACAGGAATCCTTAGCCACCCCATACATCAAGAAAAACATTTTATTTTTTTTATTTTTTTTGCCCAAATCCTTTTTCAAAGATATATAAGTGCAATAAGACAAATGCTTATTAATATAAACTCACAGGAAAAGCCTACAGTTTTTTTTCCTTAAGAATCAATAAGTGAAAGAATACAATTGAGGAGCTTGATAATACTAGATATAAATACATTTACTTTTTTCAAAACTAGCTTAAGGCGGAGTCTACAATTTGTTCCAGCATATTTTTTCATACAAAGTTTTCAATTTCATCTATGGAATATAACATAATGCTAATGTGCAGCAATGGCCTTCAGTCTTTGTTAGTTCCATCATAACCAGTCTTTGTAATGATGTAACTATATATCCAGTTTCTTAGCTAGACTTCCTTTACCCCAAGGGAATTAATCTGTTTGCTCCCCTAGCTCTGCATATGAATACCCTGGTCAGGGCTCATTGGCTTTCTGGAACTTCCCTTAGCACTTGAGGAGCATGCCCTTCTTGTCTTCTTCCCAGCAATGCCTTTGCTAAGGTCAATATGTAACAGATAATTTAAAAAAAAATGGAAGCAAACAGATTTAATTAAATTAGTTATCCAACTCTATATCAGACCTCATAGAGTTGAAAACCAAGGTGGGGACCATATTTATATTTTACACGCTGCTGTGTTCAGACTCCATGGATGGCTCTTCATCTCATTGGTGTGCTTATATTAACATCCTGTTGATAGGGGGGCATGTGACTGCTGCAGCCAATAGCTGGCATCAACTGTGACCCTTTGCATCACAACTGGTCAAGTGATACAAGGGGAGTATTTCACCATTGTGGCCAGCTATTGGCCTCAGCAGTCATGTGCCCCCATTAACAGGATGTTGATATAAGTACACTAGGAAGATTAAGACCCAGGTGTGGAGCGACAAACACTAGTGTTGATCGAGCACCATAGTGCTCGGGTGCTCGGGCCGAACACATCGGGATGCTTGGTTGCTCGGTAGAGTACCCGAGTATAATGGAAGTCAATGGGAGAACCCGAGCATTAAACCAGGCACCCTCTGCTCTGAAGAGGGGAGGGTGTCTGGTTCATAGGAAATGGTCAGAAATTGATGGAAACACCACTGAAATGGCTCGGAAACTGCATATGGAGGATGTCTAGATGCATCTTGGACTCCCAGGTCGCTGATGGGAACAAAGTTGTCCGAGTAGTACGCCACTTTTACAGACTGACAATAATTCGCACAAAACCAAAGAAAAATATCTTTTTTTTAGGAAAAATAGTTAGGAAGCATTCTTTCCTATATATTTACTTGTCTATAAAGTGGAAGTGTTGCCAAAAATTACAAGGAAGAGGCACTCTGATACGACCTGTATATCACATAAAGGAGGGCCTCATTCACATTGTGGTACAATTGTTCAGGTAGTGGGACTCCTACACTCATAAAGCCTATGCACTAAGGGAAAGGGCTGCAAAAAATTACATGGAACCGGCACTCCAATACACCCTTTGTTACACATAAAGTAGGGCATCATACACAGTCTTGAAAAATTATGATTGATGGCCTGCTGGTGACCCTCAAAAACATTTGGAGCAAAGGCCTGCTGATCTGACCATCTAAAACATTATGGCTGAGGGCCTGCTATGATGACTCTAGATAACTTAGGGCCTATCAAACGTCCCCTTGATGGCTTTGATCCATTCGGGTGTCTGCCCTATCAACTTTCAATACTATTTTCAGCGCCAACCATGGTGACTATGGGTAAGAGGGAATCAGTGTTTAATTCCGGAGAGGGAGCCTGAGAAATGGCTACGGCTACCATATCCAAGCAAGGCATCATGCGTGCAAATTACCTATTAGGTATAATTAGGTGAGGGCCTGTAGGTGAGCTGACCCTGTAAAAGATTGTAGGTAAGGGCCTACAGGTGAGCTGACCCTCTAAAACATTATATGCGAGGGCCTGCAGGTGATCTGACCCTCTAAAAAATTATATGCAAGGGCCTGCTGCTGAGCTGACCCTCTAAAACATTATGTTTGAGGGCCTGCTGCTGAGCTGACCATAACAAAAAAAATATTGGAGGTTGCCTGCTGCTTAACTGACCATTGAAAATATTTACAGTGTTCAAAGCAGGCCGGGTCGCCTGAATACTTCAGATAGGAATAATGGAATAGGACTCCGGTTCTATTTTGTTGGTTTATTGGAACTGGGGACATGATTTAGAGGGACGGCCGGGGGCATCCGTATTGCGCCGCTAGAGGAGAAATTCTTGGACCGGCGCAAAACGAACCAAAGCAAAAACATTTGCCAAGAATGTTTTCATTAATCAAATACGAAAGTCGGAGGTTTGAAGACAATCAGATACCGTCGTAGTTTCGACCATAAACAATGACGAACGGGGATCCGGTGGCGTTATTTCCATGACCCGCCGAGCTGCTTCCGGGAAACCAAAGTCTTTGGGTTCCGGGGGGAGTATGGTTTGAAAGCTGACAAAGTACACTGTATGTCACAGATACATTTTTGAAGCGCACACGTTACACTGCAGATGTGGCCCTGGTATGGTCACTGTCAGAAGCGGACACCGTCTACGGAAAAATTACATTGTATGTCACATAAATGTTTTTGAAGCGCACAAGTTACACTGCAGATGTGGTACTGGTAAGGCCACTGTCAGAAGCGGACACCGCCTACAGAAAAAATTACATTGTATGTCACAGATACATTTTTAAAGCGCACACGTTACACTGCAAATGTGGCCCTGTTAAGTTCACTGTGAGAAGTGAACACCGTCTATGAAAATATTACAATGTATGTCACAGATAAAAATTTTAAGCGCACAAGTTACACTGCAGATGTGGCCCTGGTATAGTCACTGTCAGAAGCGGACACCGTCTACAGAAAACCAATATTGTATGTCACAGAAACATTTTTGAAGCGGAAACGTTACACTGCAGATGTGGCCCTGGTAAGGTCACTGTCATAAGCGGACACCATCTACGGAAAAATTGCATTATATGTCACAGATACATTTTTGAAGTGCACACGTTACACAGCAGATGTGGCCCTGGTAAGGTCACTGTCAGGAGCAGACACATCTACGGAAAAATTACAATGTATGTCACAGATACATTTTTGAAGTGCACACGTTACGCTGCAGATATGGCCCTAGTAAGGTCACTGTCAGAAGCGGACACCGTCTATTGACAAAGTACACTGTATTTCACAGATACATTTTTGAAGCGAACACGTTAACTGCAGCTGTGGCCCTGGTAAGGTCACTATGAGAAGCGGACACCTTCTATTGACAAAGTACACTGTATGTCACAGATACATTTTTGAAGCGCACACGTTACACTGCAGATGTGGCCCTGGTAAGGTCACTGTCAGAAGCTGACACCATCTACGGAAAAATTACATTGTATGTCACTGATATTTTAGGGATGCGCACACTTTACACAGGAGATGTGGCACAGCTAAACTTACTATCTGCAGCGGACACCGTCTATTGAAAAAGTACACTGGATGTCACAGATATTTTTTGGATGCACATACTTTACAATGGAGATGTGGCACAGCTAATCTCAGTGTCTGCAGCAGACACCATCTATTGAAAAAGTACACTGAATGTCACAGAAATTTTTGGATGTGCAGACTTTACACAGGAGATGTGGCATGAATAATTTAACTGTCCGCAGCGGACACCATCTATGGCAAAAGTACACTGGATGTCACTCATATTTTAGGGATGCGCATACATTACACAGGAGATATGGCACAGATAATTTAACTGTTCCCAGCGGACACCATCTACGAAAAAAGTACACTAGATGTCACTGATATTTTAGGGATGCGCACACTTTACACAGGAGATATGGCACGGATAAATAACTGTCCGCAGCGGACACAGTCTACGGAAAAAATACACTGGATGTCACTGATATATTAGGGATGAGCACACTTTACACAGGAAATGTGTTGCGGATAATTTAACTGTCCGCAGCGGACACCATCTACGGAAAAAGTACACTGTATGTCACAGATATTTTAGGGATGCGCCTACTTTACACAGGAGATGTGGTGCTGATAATTTAACTGTTCACAGCGGCCTATTAGACGCTATTTAGCGCATGATGCGCTAAAAATATACAGTACAGACCAAAAGTTTGGACACACCTTCTCATTCAAAGAGTTTGCTTTATTTTCATGACTATGAAAATTGTAGATTCACACTGAAGGCATAAAAACTATGAATTAACACATGTGGAATTATATACATAACAAAAAACTGTGAAACAACTGAAAATATGTCATATTCTAGGTTCTTCAAAGTAGTCACCTTTTGCTTTGATTACTGCTTTGCACACTCTTGGCATTCTCTTGATGAGCTTGAAGAGGTAGTCACCTGAAATGGTTTTCACTTCACAGGTGTGCCCTGTCAGGTTTAATAAGTGGGATTTCTTGCCTTATAAATGGGGTTGGGACCATCAGTTGCATTGTGGAGAAGTCAGGTGGATACACAGCTGATAGTCCTACTGAAT
This sequence comes from Bufo gargarizans, assembly GCF_014858855.1. Lineage (NCBI taxonomy): Eukaryota > Metazoa > Chordata > Amphibia > Anura > Bufonidae > Bufo > Bufo gargarizans. Next base: position 239,623,907 of record NC_058082.1, read on the forward strand.
AGACTGTTAGAATTTGTATTATGGCAAGAAAAAAAGCAGCTAAGTAAATGAAAACGAGTTGCCATCATTACTTTAAGAAATGAAGGTCAGTCAGTCCAAAAAATTGGGAAAACTTTGAAAGTGTCCCCAAGTGCAGTCACAAAAACCATCAAGCGCTACAAAGAAGCTGGCTCACATGCGGACCGCCTCAGTAAAGGAAGACCAAGAGTCACCTCTGCTGCAGAGGATAAGTTCATCCGAGTCACCAGCCTCAGAAATCGCATGTTAACAGCAGCATAGATTAGAAACCAGGTCAATGCCACACAGAGTTCTAGCAGCAAACACATCTCTAGAACAACTGTTAAGAGGAGACTGTGTGAATCAGGCCTTCATGGTAGAATATCTGCTAGGAAACCACTGCTAAGGACAGGCAACAAGCAGAAGAGACTTGTTTGGGCTAAAGAACACAAGGAAAGGACATTAGACCAGTGGAAATCTGTGCTTTGGTCTGATGAGTCCAAATTTTAGATCTTTGGTTCCAACCACCGTGTCTTTGTGTGACGCAGAAAAGGTGAACGGGTGGACTCTACATGCCTGGTTCCCACCCTGAAGCATGGAGGAGGAGGTGTGATGGTGTGGGGGTGCTTTGCTGGTGACACTGTTGGGGATTTATTCAAAATTGAAGGCATACTAAACCAGCATGGCTACCAGCAGCGGCATGCTATTCCATCCGGTTTGTGTTTAGTTGGACCATCATTTATTTTTCAACAGGACAATGACCCCAAACACACCTCCAGGCTGTGTAAGGGCTATTTGACCATAAAGGAGAGTGATGGGGTGCTGCGCCAGATGACCTGGCCTCCACAGTCACAGGACCTGAACCCAATCGAGATGGTTTGGGGTGAGCTGGACCGCAGAGTGAAGGCAAAAGAGCCAACAAGTGCTAAGCATCTCTGGGAACTCCTTCAAGACTGTTGGAAGACCAATTCTGGTGACTACCTCTTGAAGCTCATCAAGAGAATGCCAAGAGTGTGCAAAGCAGTAATCAAAGCAAAAGGTGGCTACTTTGAAGAACCTAGAATATGACATATTTTCAGTTGTTTCACACTTTTTTGTTATGTATATAATTCCACATGTGTTAATTCATAGTTTTGATGCCTTCAGTGTGAATCTACAATTTTCATAGTCATGAAAATAAAGAAAACTCTTTGAATGAGAAGGTGTGTCCAAACTTTTGGTCTGTACTGTATATTGCTGCTGTCACACAACAGTCCTTAAATAGACTTTTTGGTCTCTGAAAAGTTTTTGTATACAAATCTTCCTATTACACTCCCTACACTGTTTGTCCCATCCTATGTACAGCTCTCCCTAACACTGAGCAAATTAAGTGCAGGTTGTGCTACCAACATATATTGCTGCTGTCACACACAATAGTCCTTACTTTTGGGTCTCTGAAAAGTTTTTGTACAAAATAATATTCAATTACACTCCCTACACTCTGTGTCCCTTCCTATGCTCAGCTCTACCTGATTACGAATGAGCCGAACATGCGTCATCGGGTGCTATATAGGACCCAATGTTGCGTTCCGGCCAGCCAATCACTGTAGTGCCTTGAGCACATGCGGTACTTGGCCAAGTACCGCCATGTGCCGAGCATCGAGATGCTCGAGCCGAAAAGGTGTTCGGCCGAGCATGCTTGATCATCACTAACAGAGACCAAACCTAGCAGTGGAGATCAGGTAAGTATGATCACCACTGTGGGTCAGCCACTCTATGTTATCGAATATGATGTTGAATAACCATTTTAATATTTCAATAAGCTAAGGCTGATTTCAGATGACCATAATGCAGCTGCAATTTATCAGTGATATTTTGGCAATAAAGCCTGGGGTTTAATAGTTCAACCAAACTGAACTTATCTCTCCATTGGACTCTATAATAAAGTAAATCTCCAGGGGGTCCAGGTGTTGCGAATCTTATAACTACAACTATTACAATCATCTGAAACAAGACTTATCTAGACTTACAGCTAGCTATTTAAAACTGATATATATACACAGAGAGACAACATAATTGTAATAACCATTGCCACATTTTAAGATTTGACAGCATTACAATCATCTAGTCTGCATCAGCAGCAGGCTGCAGTACTTCATGTGTAAATATAAATGATTATTTATTACAGGTCAATAGGTCATGACTGAAAGATGTTTTTTCATCTTCAGACAAGATCTCTCCTTCGTTTTCTGTACATGTTAAGGAGTTAAAATTGTATTTTTAACCTTACCACTTTATAAGCTTTCTGATGCATTTGTATTTTATTATGCTAACAACTTAAGGCTAAATTCATACTTTGCAGCATAATTTTGTTAACGTAAAAAGATTATTTTGACTTCTTTGTGACTCATGCTAATGTCCCTCCATTTCCATCATAGCCATCATGTTTATTATGTTAAATAAATGATGATGATGAATGCCAACTGTTTGCCACCACCTTTTTTCTTCTAATGTTGTTTCGATCAGTTGCATAGCAAAATAAATCATGCCAAGGAAATGTACATGTGTATTTAGCGTACGTTGCTTGAGAATTATGTGACATTAGCTGGATTCCTCTCAAAACTGAATTGCAGTTGAACTGTCCCATATGACAGCAGTATGGGCATGGCAACATAGACAACCAGCTTGATCCATATCTCTATCTAAAAAAACTACTATCTCTGCAGGATTAAAGAGAGCGTTCTCTAGAAACTATGATACCATTTAGAATCAGCAATTTTTAGGCAAGGAAAGTTGTTGTTTATAAACGGTAAAATGGAATTTAAATTGATGGCCTATTCATTATAAGTTGTACTCCTTCTTCTATCCAAAGTAATTGACAGCTTTTTCTGTTTGAATCTGTATACTTTTTGAGGAGTCAAACCCTATGTGTGAGCAGAGGAAATTGGGCTCACAAGTTTTTTTTTAGATGATAATAAATTAAATCATACAGAACAGTATATGCTTAAGGCCAGCATTTCCATTCTTTGGATTGGGTAGGATGATAACCAGAACACAGCCACAAACAACTGCCAATCATTGATTTATTTAAAAGTATTCTTTCATTTACTATTGTTCAAATTAGTGTTGAGGAAACTGAAGTCAAAAGAATTGACTTTGATCCAAATTTCAGGCAAAATTTGATGAGCCCAAAGCCGAATTTCCTCGAGCTTCATAGTAACGAATCAATTTTCCATGAAATGGTGGTTAAAAAAATAATAAAAAACATACTCACCTCATTGCAGCCATCTTGACTGAAGCTACCACATGAAATCTCATGCTGGTTGACATTGGACATCACCTCGCCAGCACACTGGCTGGGCGACATGATGTCATTAGTGATAATGTCACTGCATCTGTCCAATGTAATAATATCATCATGTCATCACGTCACCGCGTGAGATTTTGCATGGTCTCTTCAATCAAGATGGCTACTGAATGTGATATCTGAGGAGTTCAATGATGAGAGGCGGCGTTATCGCCGTTCCCCATCATTGTGCTGGCTACATACAAAGAAATGCACTTCATTACAAATCTAATTTCTTGTGAAATATGGCGAAGCAATTACATTTTTCATAACTTTGCTTATCTCTAGCTCTAATAAAGTTGTTATGGTTCCATAACAGGGTTGTGAGCATTCTAGATAGAGAAGGCAAATTCTTTATTTGCCATCCCCTTGTACAGAACAAAAGGATTACATGTGACGTTCCTAATACACCTGTCACGATTACATGATGTGTAGTTTTGGCTCGGCGGTGGCAATTGAATTATCTAAATTATTACTATTCCCAATAATACATCAACACTGCCACCACTAAGGTTTGTTTCAAGAGCTCAGATTCTTACAGGAAGCCTTCAGTTACTCCCTACTATCTCTAGTGAAAAAAATGTGTCTTTATTCACACATGTCACAGCACCAACGTTTTGGTCCTCTCACACATCCTTTCTCAAGCTTTGGCTTTCACCGCTTAGAGAAGGCGTGCCATGGATTTCCTTTTATATTTATGCACTTGAAATTAGGGATTGGACGCAGGCACCGGGATTGCTATACTGGAGGAGCGCTGCCTTACTTTGGACGTATCTATATATATTGTGACACAGTGAGAAGAATGGTCTAGGAAAACAGGTATTTTCCTCCCAGCATGTGCTGCTGGGCGGATTTGCAGCCAGGTGGGGTCAAATACCGGACTGGATTTTGGCAGCACCTGGCTGTCCTTAAATAGGAAGCTGGGTTCAGCAGCAGGATCTCTGTGTTGGTGCCAGGTTAGAAGGCTGAAACCCATGGGCTGAGGAAACAGGCCCCCTAAAGCCTGCCATGGACTGCTGGAAAATAGGTGACTAAAAAGACCGGTGGAGCTCCAGAGACCAAATGGTAGTATCAAAAGGATGCTGGAGGTAATTAAAATCCACGGAGTGCTAATCTCAGTTAGAATGAGGTGCTATTGCCACAGGATTATTGTGGATGCACACTAGAAAGTAAGTAATAAATAAATACATACAAAACAACATAGAAACATAGAAACATAGAATGTGTCAGCAGATAAGAACCATTGGTCCCATCTAGTCTGCCCAATATACTGAATACTATGATTAGCCCCTGGCCCTATCTTATATGAAGGATGACCTTTTGCCTATCCCATGCATGCTTAAACTCCTTCACTGTATTTGCAGCTACCACTTCTTAAGGAAGGCTATTCCATGCATCCACTACTCTCTCAGTAAAGTAATACTTCCTGATATTACTTTTAAACCTTTGTGCCTCTAATTTAAAACTATGTCCTCCTGTAGCAGTTTTTCTTCTTTTAAATATTCTCTCATCTTTTACCTTGTTGATTCCCTTTATGTAATTAAAAGTTTCCATTATATCCCCTCTGTCTCATCTTTCTTCCAAGCTATACATGTTAAGGTCCTTTAATCTTTCCTGGTAAGATTTATCCTGCAATCCATGTACTAGTTTAGTATGTCTTCTCTAAATTCTCTCCAAATTATCAATATCCTTCTGGAGATATGGTCTCCAGTACTGCGCACAATACTCCAAATGAGGTCTCACTAGTGCTCTGTAGAGCGGCATGAGCACCTCCCTCTTTCTACTGGTAATGCCTCTCCCTATACACCCAAGCATTCTGCTAGCATTTCCTGCTGCTCTATGATATTGTCTGCCTACCTTTAAGTCTTCTGAAATAATGATCCCTAAATCCCTTTCCTCAGATACTGAGGTTAGGACTGTATCACTGATTTTAAATTCTATATACCCCAGGTGCATTATCTTGCACTTATCAACATTACATTTTAGTTGCCAGATTTTTTACCATTCCTCTAGTTTTCCTAAATTCTTTTCCATTTGGTGTATCCCTCCAGGAACATCAACCCTGTTACAAATCTTTGACTCATCGGCAAAAAGACACACCTTACCATCGAGGCCTTCTGCAATTTCACTGATAAAGATATTAAACAATATGGGTCCCAGAACAGATCTCTGAGGTACACCACTGGTAACAAGACCATGGTCTGAATATACTCCATTGACTACAACCCTCTGTTGTCTGTCCCTCAGCCACTGCCTAATCCATTCAACAATATGGGAGTCCAAGCACAAAGACTGCAATTTATTGATAAGCCTTCTATGTGGGACAGTATCAATAGCCTTACTAAAGTCTAGATAAGAGATATCTATTGCAAAACAATATATAAAATTATATATTACTAATAGAGTTGAGCGGACACCTGGATGTTCGGGTTCGAGAAGTTCGGCCGAACTTCCCGGAAATATTTGGGTTCGGGATCCGAACCCGATCCGAACTTTGTCCCGAACCCGAACCCCATTGAAGTCAATGGGGACCCGAACTTTTCGGCACTAAAAAGGCTGTAAAACAGCCCAGGAAAGAGCTAGAAGGCTGCAAAAGGCAGCAACATGTAGGTAAATCCCCTGCAAACAAATGTTTATAGGGAAATGAATAAAAATAAAAATAAAATAAATAAAAATTAACCAATATCAATTGGAGAGAGGTCCCATAGCAGAGAATCAGGCTTCACGTCAGCCACCACTGCAACAGTCCATTGGCATATATTTAGGCCCAGGCACCCAGGCAGAGGAGAGAGGTCCCGTAACAGAGAATCTGGCTTCATGTCAGCAGAGAATCAGTCTGCATGTCATAGCAGAGAATCAGGCTTCACGTCAGCCACCACTGCAACAGTCCATTGTCATATATTTAGGCCCAGCACCCAGGCAGAGGAGAGAGGTCCCGTAACAGAGAATCTGGCTTCATGTCAGCAGAGAATAAGTCTGCATGTCATAGCAGAGAATCAGGCTTCACGTCAGCCACCACTGCAACAGTCCATTGTCATATATTTAGGCCCAGCACCCAGGCAGAGGAGATAGGTCCCGTAACAGAGAATCTGTCTTCATGTCAGCAGAGAATCAGTCTGCATGTCATAGCAGAGAATCAGGCTTCACGTCAGCCAGCACTGCAACAGTCCATTGTCATATATTTAGGCCCAGCACCCAGGCAGAGGAGAGAGGTCCCGTAACAGAGAATCTGGCTTCATGTCAGCAGAGAATCAGTCTGCATGTCATAGCAGAGAATCAGGCTTCACGTCAGCCACCACTGTAACAGTCCATTGTCATATATTTAGGCCCAGCACCCAGGCAGAGGAGAGAGGTCCCGTAACAGAGAATCTGGCTTCATGTCAGCAGAGAATCAGTCTGCATGTCATAGCAGAGAATCAGGCTTCACGTCAGCCACCACTGTAACAGTCCATTGTCATATATTTAGGCCCAGGCACCCAGGCAGAGGAGAGAGGTCCCGTAATAGAGAATCTGGCTTCATGTCAGCAGAGAATCAGTCTGCATGTCATAGCAGAGAATCAGGCTTCATGTCACCCAACATTGGAACAGTCCATTGGCATATATTTAGGCCCCGGCACCCAGACAGAGGAGATGTTCATTCAACTTTGGGTTGCCCCGCAATATAATGGTAAAATGAAAATAAAAAGAGGATTGAATGAGGAAGTGCCCTGGAGTACAATAATATATGGTTAAGGGGAGGTAGTTAATGTCTAATCTGCACAAGGGATGGACAGGTCCTGTGGGATCCATGCCTGGTTCATTTTTATGAACGTCAGCTTGTCCACATTGGCTGTAGACAGGCGGCTGCGTTTGTCTGTAATGACGCCTCCTGCCGTGCTGAATACACGTTCAGACAAAACGCTGGCTGCCTGGCAGGCCAGCACCTCCAATGCATAAAAGGCTAGCTCTGGCCACGTGGACAATTTAGAGACCCAGAAGTTGAATGGGGCCGAACCATCAGTCAGTACGTGGAGGGGTGTGCACACGTACTGTTCCACCATGTTAGTGAAATGTTGCCTCCTGCTAACATGTTGCGTATCAGGTGGTGGTGCAGTTAGCTGTGGCGTGTTGACAAAACTTTTCCACATCTCTGCCATGCTAACCCTGCCCTCAGAGGAGCTGGCCGTGACACAGCTGCCTTGGCTACCTCTTGCTCCTCCTCTGCCTTGCCCTTTGGCTTCCACTTGTTCCCCTGTGACATTTGGGAATGCTCTCAGTAGCGCGTCTACCAACGTGCGCTTGTACTCGCGCATCTTCCTATCACGCTCCAGTGAAGGAAGTAAGGTGGGCACATTGTCTTTGTAGCGTGGATCCTGCAGGGTGGCAACCCAGTAGTCCGCACACGTAAAATGTGGGCAACTCTGCTGTCGTTGCGCAGGCACTGCAGCATGTAGTCGCTCATGTGTGCCAGGCTGCCCAGGGGTAAGGACAAGCTGTCCTCTGTGGGAGGCGTATCGTCATCGTCCTGCCTTTCCCCCCAGCCACGCACCAGTGATGGGCCCGAGCTGCGTTGGGTGCCACCCCGCTGTGACTATGCTTCATCCTCATCCTCGTCCTCCTCGTCCTCCAGTAGTGGGCCCTGGCTGGCCACATTTGTACCTGGCCTCTGCTGTTGCCAAAAACCTCCCTCTGAGTCACTTCGAAGAGACTGGCCTGAAAGTGCTAAAAATGACCCCTCTTCCTCCTCCTCCTCCTCCTCCTGGGCCACCTCCTCTTCCATCATCGCCCTAAGTGTTTTCTCAAGGAGACATAGAAGTGGTATTGTAACGCTGATAACGGCGTCATCGCCACTGGCCATGTTGGTGGAGTACTCGAAACAGCGCAACAGGGCACACAGGTCTCGCATGGAGGCCCAGTCATTGGTGGTGAAGTGGTGCTGTTCCGTAGTGCGACTGACCCGTGCGTGCTGCAGCTGAAACTCCACTATGGCCTGCTGCTGCTCGCACAGTCTGTCCAGCATGTGCAAGGTGGAGTTCCACCTGGTGGGCACGTCACATATGAGGAGGTGAGCGGGAAGGCTGAAGTTACGCTGTAGCACAGACAGGCGAGCAGCGGCAGGATGTGAACGCCGGAAGCGCGAACAGACGGCCCGCACTTTATGCAGCAACCCTGACATGTCGGGGTAGTTGTGAATGAACTTCTGCACCACCAAATTCAGCACATGCGCCAAGCAAGGGATGTGCGTCAAACCGGCTAGTCCCAGAGCTGCAACGACATTTCGCCAGCAGCAACCACTCGTCGGTCTGTTGTTCTATACCCCGCCACAACTCCTGTGCGGTGTGGGGCCTGTCCCCCAAACATATGAGTTTCAGAATGGCCTGCTGACGTTTACCCCGGGCTGTGCTGAAGTTGGTGGTGAAGGTGTGTGGCTGACTGGATGAGCAGGTGGAAGAAGAGGAGGAGGAAGCCGAGTAGGAGGAGGTGGCAACAGGAGGCAAAGATTGTTGCCCTGCGATCCTTGGCGGCAGAAGGACGTGCGCCAAACAGCTCTCCGCCTGGGGCCCAGCTGCCACTACATTTACCCAGTGTGCAGTAACGAGATATAGCGTCCCTGGCCGTGCTTACTGGTCCATGTATCTGTGGTTAGGTGGACCTTGCCACAGATGGCGTTGCGCAGTGCACACTTGATTTTATCGGATACTTGGTTGTGCAGGGAAGGCACGGCTCTTTTGGAGAAGTAGTGCCGGCTAGGAACAACATACTGTGGGACAGAAAGCGACATGAGCTGTTTGAAGCTATCTGTGTCCACCAGCCTAAATGACAGCATTTCATAGGCCAGTAGTTTAGAAATGCTGGCATTCAGGGCCAGGGATCGAGGGTGGCTAGGTGGGAATTTACGCTTTCTCTCAAATGTTTGTGAGATGGAGAGCTGAACGCTGCCGTGTGACATGGTTGAGATGCTTGGTGACGGAGGTGGTGGTGTTGGTGGTACATCCCCTGTTTGCTGGGCGGCAGATGCCAACGTTCCTCCAGAGGCGGAGGAAGAGGCCGAGGCGGCAGCAGCAGTAGAGGCCGAGGCGGCAGCAGCAGAAGAGGTAGCAGGGGGAGCCTGAGTGACTTCCTTGTTTTTAAGGTGTTTACTCCACTGCAGTTCATGCTTTGCATGCAGGTGCCTGGTCATGCAGGTTGTGCTAAGGTTCAGAACGTTAATGCCTCGCTTCAGGCTCTGATGGCACAGCGTGCAAACCACTCGGGTCTTGTCGTCAGCACATTGTTTGAAGAAGTGCCATGCCAGGGAACTCCTTGAAGCTGCCTTTGGGGTGCTCGGTCCAAGATGGCGGCGGACAGTAGCAGGCGGAGTCTCTTGGCGGCGGGTGTTCTGCTTTTGCCCACTGCTCCCTCTTTTGCTACGCTGTTGGCTCGGTCTCACCACTGCCTCTTCCTCCGAACTGTGAAAGTCAGTGGCACGACCTTCATTCCATGTGGGGTCTAGGACCTCATCGTCCCCTGCATCGTCTTCCACCCAGTCTTGATCCCTGACCTCCTGTTCAGTCTGCACACTGCAGAAAGACGCAGCAGTTGGCACCTGTGTTTCATCATCATCAGAGACATGCTGAGGTGGTATTCCCATGTCCTCATCATCAGGAAACATAAGTGGTTGTGCGTCAGTGCATTCTATGTCTTCCACCGCTGGGGAAGGGCTGGGTGGATGCCCTTGGGAAACCCTGCCAGCGGAGTCTTCAAACAGCATAAGAGACTGCTGCATAACTTGAGGCTCAGACAGTTTCCCTGGTATGCATGGGTGTGATGTGACAGACTGATGGGCTTGGTTTTCAGTCGCCATCTGTGCGCTTTCTGCAGAAGACTGGGTGGGAGATAATGTAAACGTGCTGGATCCACTGTCGGCCACCCAATTGACTAATGCCTGTACCTGCTCAGGCCTTACCTTATCCTTAGAACGGTATTGGGCCCCACCAAATATCGCTGTAAATTATGGCGGCTGCTGGGACGTGAGGTAGTTGGTACACTAGGACATGTGGCTGTGGCAGAACGGCCACGTCCTCTCCCAGCACCAGAGGGTCCACTAACACCACCACGACCATGTCCACGTCCGCGTCCTTTACTAGATGTTTTCCTCATTGTTATCGTTCACCACAACAACAAAAATTTATTTGACCCAATGTATTGAATTCAAATTCAGGCCTTTTTTTTAAAGACAACTAACACTATCTGACTATCTATTTAGGTACCGTATTACACTAATACAGGCACAGCAGTAACCACAGATTTAGCTGACTATAAATTTGAGGCCTATTATTTAGGCGCTGGGTGATAGGTATAGGTTTACTGACAGAATTAGACTTGGAAATGCACAGTAGCGTGTGTGTGAAGTTATTCAGAATGACCCTATGTGCACCTTGAATCTGATATACCCTTTTAGGGATAGATTTAAAATAGCTCTGAAACAGCAGAAACCACTAAATTAAGAAATTAGTAAATTGGGAATTGTATTTCAACCCAGAACAAAAAATGTGCTTTGACGGACACTAAATAACTTGACCAGCCACAGCAGTAATGACAGATTTAGCTGGATATAAATTTGAGGCCTAGTATTTAGGCGCTGGGTGACAGGCATAGGTTTACTGACAGAATTAGACTTGGAAATGCACAGTAGCGTGTGTGTGAAATTATTCAGAATGACCCTATGTGCTCCTTGAATCTGATATACCCTTTTAGGGATAGATTTAAAATAGCTCTGATACAGCAGAAACCACTAAATTAGGAAATTGCTAAATTGGGAATTGTATTTCAACCCAGAACAAAAAATGTGCTTTGACGGACACTAAATAACTTGACCAGCCATAGCAGTAACGACAGATTTAGCTGGATATAAATTTGAGGCCTATTATTTAGGCGCTGGGTGACAGGTATACGTTTACTGACAGAATTAGACTGGAATATGGCCAAAAAATAACCACACTATTGATGGTTAAATGCACTTGGTGTGACAGCTTGACCAACCACACTATTGAGGGTTAAATGCACTTGGTGACAGGCTCAGCTTGCCCCTGATGTCGTATATGGCCAAAAAATAACCAGACTATTGATGGTTAAATGCACTTGGTGTGACAGCTTGACCCTGATGTAGGATTTAGCCAAAAAACAACCACACCATTGAGTATTAAATGCACTTGGTGACAGGCTCAGCTTGCCCCTGATGTAGTATATGGCCAAAATATAACCAGACTATTGATGGTTAAATGCACTTGGTGTGACAGCTTGACCCTGATGTAGGATTTAGCCAAAAAACAACCACACCATTGAGGGTTAAATGCACTTGGTGACAGATTGCCCCTGATGTAGTATATGGCCAAAAATAACCAGACTATTGATGGTTAAATGCACTTGGTGTGACAGCTTGACCCTGATGTAGGATTTAGCCAAAAAACAACCACACCATTGAGGGTTAAATGCACTTGGTGACAGGCTCAGCTTGCCCCTGATGTAGTATATGGCCAAAAAATAACCACACTATTGCTAGTTAAATGCACTTGGTGTGACAGCTTGACCCAGATGTAGGATTTAGCCAAAAAACAACCACACCATTGAGGGTTAAATGCACTTGGTGGCAGCTTGTGCTGGCGCACCACAAGACACAAAATGGCCGCCGATCACCCCAGAAAAAAGTGACTGAAAAACGCTCTGGGCAGCCTAAAAACAGTGAACAATTCAATAGCAGCAGTTCAATCATCCACAGCTGCAGATCGATCTCTGAATGAAGTCTTTTGGAGGAGTTAATCACTGCCTAATCTTGCCCTAACGTCGCGGCTGCAACCTCTCCCTATGCTGATCAGAGCAGAGTGACGTGCGGCGCTACGTGACTCCAGCTTAAATAGAGGCTGGGTCACATGCTGCTCTGGCCAATCACAGCCATGCCAATAGTAGGCATGGCTGTGACGGCCTCTTGGGGCAAGTAGTATGACGCTTGTTGATTGGCTGCTTTGCAGCCTTTCAAAAAGCGCCAAGAAAGCGACGAACACCGAACCCGAACCCGGACTTTTACGAAAATGTCCGGGTTCGGGTCCGTGTCACGGACACCCCAAAATTCGGTACGAACCCGAACTATACAGTTCGGGTTCGCTCATCCCTAATTACTAACACACTATTGTGCTTCAATTAAAATCGTATATCCACATGAGTTTTTACTCACTTCACTGGAGGGGTGGCGCAAGACAAAGCTCAAGACACTTTGCGCCATGAACCCCCCCTAGCCGAGATCGCCTGAAGAGTGTTCGCTCTCCTTGTGGTCCCGTATATAGATGACCCGGTGGACTTCAATTGTTGAACGAGGTATCCTTTAATAGATGATTTAGCTCGACACGTTTCTGGGTGTACAGAGACCCCTTCCTCAGGAGCATATAAAATCAACAGAAAGTGACCTCTTTTTATAGGGAAATAAAACACTTGAGGGTGTTCCACTGGTTCAGAATGCTTCCTCCCAATCACATAACCCGGAACCGGAAGTTATATATTTATCAAGGGAACCAGCCTCTGGCTTATCCCAAACCCAATGAATCCAATTTTTTTTTTAAGAATGAGGATACTTTTACCCTCCTTTTTTATGTAAAAAAAAAAAAAAAACAGGAAAACAAAATAGAATCAGAATCAACATGTACTATAATTATAATGATGAATTCCTTATACAATTTTATAATGATGAATTCCTTAAACAATTTTATTTAACAAGTTATTGTGTCTACACCCTGTAGTTATATAGGGAGCTATGATATATTTTTGCATAACAGTCTCGTTTTATTACTTTCAATTTTATTTCTATATAACTAATGTTGCCACCATTACCAATATTGTTCTTACTTTTAACCCTCCCCCCTTCTCCTCTTTCTACTCCCCCGCTGCCCTGAAGTTTTATCTAATGTTGTATGCACAATAATGTGGAGGGGATCCACTATTGGAATGCGCTTCCGATACTTAATGCCACATGACTAAATCCCGACACCTAGTGTCACATGACAAATTAATAGGCAACACCTCCAGTTCACCTTAGCAGTGCTGCTAGTAGCTTGCGTTTCACCGCTGGAACGCATATCCGATGCACATAAACACGTGACCGGAAGTACATCCCCGGCACCGAGCTATGAGTTGCGTACCTGATGACCTACTGGTTCCTTCTATACCCGATATATACTACCTATCTATATCCATACCAGACCATGAATTTATTTTTCTTTGTTCTTCATTGTAGTCATTGTTTATTTTATATTTAAGCCAATCAAAACCGGAAATAATGCGTTCCAAGAGTGGAATGCATTTCCAGTTCCAGGTTATGTGATTGGGAGGAAGCATTCTGAACCAGTGGAGCACCCTCAAGTGTTTTAGTTCCCTATAAAAAGAGGTCACCGTCTGTTTGATTTTATATGCTCCTGAGGAAGGGGTCTCTGTACACCCCGAAAAGCGTTGAGCTAATTCATCTATTAAAGGATATCTTGTTCAACAATTGAAGTCCACCGGGTCATCTACAGTACAGACCAAAAGTTTGGACACACCTTCTCATTCATAGAGTATTCTTTATTTTCATCTACATGAAAATTGTAGATTCACACTGAAGGCATCAAAACTATGAATTAACACATGTGGAATTATATACATAACAAAAAAGTGTGAAACAACTGAAAATGTGTCATATTCTAGGTTCTTCAAAGTAGCCACCTTTTGCTTTGATTACTGCTTTGCACACTCTTGGCATTCTCTTGATGAGCTTCAAGAGGTAGTCACCTGAATTGGTCTTCCAACAGTCTTGAAGGAGTTCCCAGAGATGCTTAGCACTTGTTGGCCCCTTTGCCTTCACTCTGCGGTCCAGCTCACCCCAAACCATCTCGATTGGGTTTAGGTCCGGTGACTGTGGAGGCCAGGTCATCTGGCGCAGCACCCCATCACTCTCCTTCATGGTCAAATAGCCCTTACACAGCCTGGAGGTGTGTTTGGGGTCATTGTCCTGTTGAAAAATAATTGATGGTCCAACTAAACGCAAACCGGATGGAATAGCATGCCGCTGCAAGATGCTGTGGTAGCCATTCTGGTTCAGTATGCCTTCAATTTTGAATAAATCCCCAACAGTGTCACCAGAAAAGCACCCCCACACCATCACACCTGCTTCACGGTGGGAACCAGGCATGTAGAGTCCATACGTTCACCTTTTCTGCGTCACACAAAGACACGGTGGTTGAAACCAAAGATCTCAAATTTGGACTCATCAGACCAAAGCACAGATTTCCACTGGTCTAATGTCCATTCCTTGTGTTCTTTAGCCCAAACAAGTCTCTTCTGCTTGTTGCCTGTCCTTAGCAGTGGTTTCCTAGCAGATATTCTACCATGAAGGACTAATTCACAGAGTCTCCTCTTAACAGTTGTTCTAGAGATGTGTCTGCTGCTAGAACTCTGTGTGGCATTGACCTGGTCTCTAATCTGAGCTGCTGTTAACCTGCGATTTCTGAGGCTGGTGACTCGGATGAACTTATCGTCTGCAGCAGAGATGACTCTTGGTCTTTCTTTCCTGGGGCGGTCCGCACGTGAGCCAGTTTCTTTGTAGCGCTTGATGGTTTTTGTGACTGCACTTGGGGACACTTTCAAAGTTTTTCCAATTTTTCGGACTGACTGACCTTCATTTCTTAAAGTAATGATGGCCACTCGTTTTTATTTACTTAGCTGCTTTTTTCTTGCCATAATACAAATTCTAACAGTCTATTCAGTAGGACTATCAGCTGTGTATCCACCTGACTTCTCCACAATGCAACTGATGGTCCCAACCCCATTTATAAGGCAAGAACTCCCACTTATTAAACCTGACAGGGCACACCTGTGAAGTGAAAACCATTTCAGGTGACTACCTCTTGAAGCTCATAAAGAGAATGCCAAGAGTGTGCAAAGCAGTAATCAAAGCAAAAGGTGACTACTTTGAAGAACCTAGAATATGACATATTTTCAGTTGTTTTACACTTTTTTGTTATGTATATAATTCCACATGTGTTAATTCATAGTCTTGATGCCTTCAGTGTGAATCTACAATTTTCATAGTCATGAAAATAAAGCAAACTCTTTGAATGAGAAGGTGTGTCCAAACTTTTGGTCTGTACTGTATATATACATATATATATATATATATATATATATATATATATTCATATACATATACATATACATATACATTTGATGGCATAGGCAAAAAACCTGGACAAATCCTCACTACTTCGGTGAGCCCCAAGAAATGACACTCAGCCCTCTTTATTCATACCTTAAGAATGTTCTCTTTCTATATCCATCGCCCATGCTCTGATGTTACTGTAGAGGCTCTCAGTATAGCTAGATTTTTGAGTTTTATGATGCTAGCCTCATGTTATCTCGAGTTGCTGAGGTGTGACTAGTTAGAAGACAACTTCAAAGGCTCTACATGACCAGACACAGATGTGCCTGCACAAACATATGCACAGGACTAAACAGGGAGGGGTAAGAGCTAGACCCAAATTAACATCAACATTTGCAACACCCTTAACCCTTTCCCGAATACCCAATATAAATTTATATCAGAGGCCAGGATATTAAAAATGGCACCTGCTTGTGAGCAGAGCCGATGCCATAGCTGCCCGGGTGCCTGATGTTTTAAATAGCGACTGCTGGTAATGCCAAACGCGGACATTTAACTGTTCAGATGCTATGGTCCAACGTGACCATGGCAATTGGATGCACTAAAACGTGGAAGCATATGTTTCTGGGTGTGCTTTGGCTCTCCCTGACAAAGATCAGTGAGCTGGATTGCAAGGCAGCCTCTGTCCTTCTGTCCTGTGGCAGGGCTCCATAGGAGCCTAGGGGGTCAGTTGTTAAGATCTGAGTATTAGAGCCCAGTCTTAAGTTATGAAGCGGCGCCAACCTCTACATAACTTCAGTGCATCCAGCGCCAGTCTAAATTTAAGCCGGCTTCCTAGCCTAAAATATGCATAAAAAAATGAAGAATGAGATGGGCCTGCCTGCCCATCCCCTTCCCTACCCATGCCGCCCAATGTGCCAGATATATGACTAATATAGGTATATTTCTGGATAAAAAATGTCCCCCATAATTTATTTCTCATACACCTTTTGGGAACTATATATTACCTATGGGAACTATAAAATATATTTTTAAAAAGTTTTTCAAAATTAATAAATATAAAAACTTTAAATCACCCCCTTTCCCCAAAAATGCTAATACAAATATGTAAACAATAAAAAAAAACATATCATGGGCATCCCTGCATGCAAAAATGCCCATCCTATTAAAACATAAAAATATTTTTTCCGTGTGGAAAATGGAAAAAGCCCTTACATAGCTCCATACACATAATTACAAAAAGTTACAAGGATCAGAATATGGTGAAAAAAATGTAGTTTTTTTTTCAATATTAAAACTGAAGGAAAACTATATATATATATATATGGTATCGCAGTAATTGTATTGACCTGAAAAATAAAAGTGACAGGTCAGTTTTATGGCATAGCAAATAGTGTAAATTTTTTTTTTTTTTTATACTTTCACCATATTTTTTCCTACTTCCTCCACATCATAAATTATGTTATTAGACAGTGCATCTTGCCCTGCAAAACCAAATCCTTATATGGCTACATTAATGAGAAAATAAAAGGTTTATGGCTTTGGGAGAGCTGGGAGTAAAAAACGAAAATGAAAAATGACTCAGTCATTAAGGGGTTAACTCATATTCAATTTAGTTAAAGGACATCTATGAGCAAATTTGTACCAGTGGTTTTGATGTGTCTAACAGCATGTAAAGGATCTTATGTTATAAAAATGCATGATTTGGTTCTTGAGAAATTGGAGACTTTAAAGGATTTGTCCCAAGAAAAATATTTTACAGTTTTCAAACCACCACCTGAATCTGAATACTTTTGTATTTGCCTATAATAAAACTGTATTATAGCTACTGAGTTATACAAGGAAATCAATCTGTATAGCGCCACCTGCTATTTGCTCTTCTAATTTCTTTGCCCTGCTCACTGACATGGAAAAACATGGCACTAGCTGCAGCAGACAGGGCGTGCCCTCTAATAAAGGATAAACCGCTAAGCTGCCAGCTTTAAATAAATCTAACAGAATAAATGGTTCAATGAATGGGGGATTCTCTGAATCCATGTACGGTACAGAGTTGGTTCTAGCTTTATTTTAAAGAGATTGCCATGTACTATATGATGTCTAATTTTCATTTTTTTATATTAATCATGGGATGACTTCTTCAATAAATTTTTCAAAAAGTTAAGGGTGGACATTCATAAAGGATCTGATGTGCTGACATTTATAAAGAATCTGATATGCTGTGTAAAACAGTTTAATATGTTTAAAATAATAATTGAATGTACCATAAGAATTGTTTAGTTGATGTTTCTTTACTGTTAATACTTGATTTAGAGCAGGGATGGCCAATTAGCTAGATTTTCAACCTTAAGCACTTGTACCATGGGGGTCCAACATCATGTCTTTAAAGGGAACCTGTCACTGGGATTTTGGGTATAGAGCTGAGGACATGGGTTGCTAGATCGCTGCTAGCACATCCGCAATACCCAGTCCCCATAGCTCTGTGTGCTTTTATTGTGTAAAAAAAGCAATTTGATACATATGCAAATTAACATAAAAGAGTCATATCTTACTTGTGTGACCATAGAAGAGTAATATTTTCAATCTCTGACTCATCTAAGGTTAATTTGCATATGTATCAAATCGGTTTTTATACACAATAAAAGCACACAGAGCTATGGGGACTGGGTATTGCAGATGTGCTAGCGGCAATCTAGCAACCCATGTCCTCAGCTCTATACCCACAATCCTGGTGACAGGTTCCCTTTAAGCATATTTGTACTTTGGTTTGGGTAGAATGTATAATCATAGCCATCGGTTCATACTTGGTTTTGAAACATTGAGAATCATTGGTTTCAAGAATTTAAAAAATATTGGTGGTGGTGATGGTTTAGTAGCAGTTAATACTACTCAATTAAGTAAGAAGCAGCTTGAAAGATAGAACCAGAGAGATAACATCAGCATTTTATTTGCAAGTATATTGATTGACATTCTTCAATGACTTTAGAGAAGTAAAAAAAAAGAATGAAAAAACAAAACAAACAAACAATAAACTATATTTATACTTAAATTCTGTCTATTGAAGGTAGCCAACATTTTATCAGCGCTCATGCACACTGTCGTAGATCCTTGGAAGTATTAGAAGCATTTTAGTTTTTTTTGTATTCTCTAAGGTGTATTACATAAGTTATAAAGATTAAATATATACTATAATTACATATGCGTCCAAACCATACAATGCCACTGTTTTATGTCACATTTTATTAAAAAGCATTGAAGCTCACAATATAGATGCATTACTTAATACTTTTCCAATTAAAAATGGTTTAATAATGGAAAGGTCAGCAATTGAATGTATTAATTGCAAAATTATTTGATACTAAACCATTTTATCCTAAAAAGCCGCTTTAGAAAAAGGAAAAACAAATCTTAAACACTGAAGCTTTACTTTTCACTTTTCTGTGGTCTCTTAGTACATCTATTTAATGGTGAAGTAATTGCTTTATATGTGTTTCATATTTTATAATAAAAGTTATATTTTATTATGTTAAACTAAAAGAAAGTATAATAGAAGACAAAAAAATATTTTACTAACAGAATAACCTTTTCAATCATGATACCATATAATTCCAATTACAAGATTAGTATTAAATAAATGGTTCCACATATTTCTAAGGCATGTCATCAATACAGCGAGGGTAAAACCATTGGGACAAATCCCCTGCAGCAAAATGAATAAAGCACTTTTCTCTGTTGGGCCCCTTTGGCTCAGAACTACCTCGTCTCTCTAGCAAAAGCCAAAATAGGATCAAACACTTCACTCATAAAAATTGTATAGAATAGTCCATACAGGTAGTTAATATTGGCAAAAATGTTGATGGAAGTGTTCCCTTTTAGAAAGCAGAAGCATTAAAGGGGTTGTCCGAGTTAGGAAAAAAATAATATAGCACTGAAAATCTGATGGGCAACAATATATAACTAAGCTAAACAAGTTTCAGGCAAAAAATAATAATATATATATATATATATATTTCCTCATTTCCCTGGTTCTCTTCTGGCCCTTTGTTTACATGCAATATAAATAGAGTTGAGCGAACACCTGGATGTTCGGGTTCGAGAAGTTCGGCCGAACATCCCGGAAATGTTCGGGTTCGGGATCCGAACCCGATCCGAACTTCGTCCCGAACCCGAACCCCATTGAAGTCAATGGGGACCCGAACTTTTCGGCACTAAAAAGGCTGTAAAACAGCCCAGGAAAGAGCTAGAGGGCTGCAAAAGGCAGCAACATGTAGGTAAATCCCCTGCAAACAAATGTGGATAGGGAAATGAATTAAAATAAAAATTAAATAAATAAAAATTAACCAAAATCAATTGGAGAGAGGTTCCATAGCAGAGAATCTGGCTTCCCGTCACCCACCACTGGAACAGTCCATTCTCAGATATTTAGGCCCCGGCACCCAGGCAGAGGAGAGAGGTCCCGTAACAGAGAATCTGTCTTCATGTCAGCAGAGAATTAGTCTGCATGTCATAGCAGAGAATGAGGCTTCACGTCAGCCACCACTGCAACAGTCCATTGGCATATATTTAGGCCCAGCACCCAGGCAGAGGAGGGAGGTCCCGTAACAGAGAATCTGTCTTCATGTCAGCAGAGAATTAGTCTGCATGTCATAGCAGAGAATGAGGCTTCACGTCAGCCACCACTGCAACAGTCCATTGGCATATATTTAGGCCCAGCACACACACAGGCAGAGGAGAGAGGTCCCGTAACAGAGAATCTGGCTTCATGTCAGCAGAGAATCAGTCTGCATGTCATAGCAGAGAATGAGGCTTCACGTCAGCCACCACTGCAACAGTCCATTGGCATATATTTAGGCCCAGCACACACACAGGCAGAGGAGAGAGGTCCCGTAACAGAGAATCTGGCTTCATGTCAGCAGAGAATCAGTCTGCATGTCATAGCAGAGAATGAGGCTTCACGTCAGCCACCACTGCAACAGTCCATTGGCATATATTTAGGCCCAGCACCCAGGCAGAGGAGGGAGGTCCCGTAACAGAGAATCTGTCTTCATGTCAGCAGAGAATTAGTCTGCATGTCATAGCAGAGAATGAGGCTTCACGTCAGCCACCACTGCAACAGTCCATTGGCATATATTTAGGCCCAGCACACACACAGGCAGAGGAGAGAGGTCCCGTAACAGAGAATCTGGCTTCATGTCAGCAGAGAATCAGTCTGCATGTCATAGCAGAGAATGAGGCTTCACGTCAGCCACCACTGCAACAGTCCATTGGCATATATTTAGGCCCAGCACACACACAGGCAGAGGAGAGAGGTCCCGTAACAGAGAATCTGGCTTCATGTCAGCAGAGAATCAGTCTGCATGTCATAGCAGAGAATGAGGCTTCACGTCAGCCACCACTGCAACAGTCCATTGGCATATATTTAGGCCCAGCACCCAGGCAGAGGAGGGAGGTCCCGTAACAGAGAATCTGTCTTCATGTCAGCAGAGAATTAGTCTGCATGTCATAGCAGAGAATGAGGCTTCACGTCAGCCACCACTGCAACAGTCCATTGGCATATATTTAGGCCCAGCACCCAGGCAGAGGAGGGAGGTCCCGTAACAGAGAATCTGTCTTCATGTCAGCAGAGAATTAGTCTGCATGTCATAGCAGAGAATGAGGCTTCACGTCAGCCACCACTGGAACAGTCCATTCTCAGATATTTAGGCCCCGGCACCCAGGCAGAGGAGAGAGGTCCCGTAACAGAGAATCTGTCTTCATGTCAGCAGAGAATTAGTCTGCATGTCATAGCAGAGAATGAGGCTTCACGTCAGCCACCACTGCAACAGTCCATTGGCATATATTTAGGCCCAGCACCCAGGCAGAGGAGAGAGGTCCCGTAACAGACAATCTGGCTTCATGTCAGCAGAGAATCAGTCTTCATATCATAGCAGAGAATCAGGCTTCACGTCACCCACCACTGTAAGAGTCAATTTTCATAAATTTAGGCCCAGAACCCAGGCAGAGGAGAAAGGTCCCGTAACAGACAATCTGGCTTCATGTCAGCAGAGAATCAGTCTTCATATCATAGCAGAGAATCAGGCTTCACGTCACCCACCACTGTAAGAGTCAATTTTCATAAATTTAGGCCCAGAACCCAGGCAGAGGAGAAAGGTCCCGTAACAGACAATCTGGCTTCATGTCAGCAGAGAATCAGTCTTCATATCATAGCAGAGAATCAGGCTTCACGTCACCCACCACTGTAAGAGTCAATTTTCATAAATTTAGGCCCAGAACCCAGGCAGAGGAGAAAGGTCCCGTAACAGACAATCTGGCTTCATGTCAGCAGAGAATCAGTCTTCATATCATAGCAGAGAATCAGGCTTCACGTCACCCACCACTGTAAGAGTCAATTTTCATAAATTTAGGCCCAGAACCCAGGCAGAGGAGAAAGGTCCCGTAACAGACAATCTGGCTTCATGTCAGCAGAGAATCAGTCTTCATATCATAGCAGAGAATCAGGCTTCACGTCACCCACCACTGTAAGAGTCAATTTTCATAAATTTAGGCCCAGAACCCAGGCAGAGGAGAAAGGTCCCGTAACAGACAATCTGGCTTCATGTCAGCAGAGAATCAGTCTTCATATCATAGCAGAGAATCAGGCTTCACGTCACCCACCACTGTAAGAGTCAATTTTCATAAATTTAGGCCCAGAACCCAGGTAGAGGAGAAAGGTCCCGTAACAGACAATCTGGCTTCATGACAGCAGAGAATCAGTCTGCATGTCATAGCAGAGAATCAGGCTTCACGTCAGCCACCACTGCAACAGTCCATTGTCATAAATTTAGGCCCAGCACCCAGGCAGAGGAGAGAGGTCCCGTAACAGACAATCTGGCTTCATGTCAGCAGAGAATTAGTCTGCATGTCATAGCAGAGAATCAGGCTTCATGTCAGCCACCACTGCAACAGTCCATTGGCATATATTTAGGCCTAGCACACAGGCAGAGGAGAGGTTCATTCAACTTTGGGTAGCATCGCAATATAATGGTAAAATGAAAATAAAAATAGGATTGAATGAGGAAGTGCCCTGGAGTCCAATAATATATGGTTATGGGGAGGTAGTTAATGTCTAATCTGGACAAGGGACGGACAGGTCCTGTGGGATCCATGCCTGGTTCATTTTTATGAACGTCAGCTTGTCCACATTGGCTGTAGACAGGCGGCTGCGTTTGTCTGTAATGACGCCCCCTGCCGTGCTGAATACACGTTCAGACAAAACGCTGGCTGCCGGGCAGGCCAGCACCTCCAAGGCATAAAAGGCTAGCTCTGGCCACGTGGACAATTTAGAGACCCAGAAGTTGAATGGGGCCGAACCATCAGTCAGTACGTGGAGGGGTGTGCACACGTACTGTTCCACCATGTTAGTAAAATGTTGCCTCCTGCTAACACGTTGCGTATCAGGTGGTGGTGCAGTTAGCTGTGGCGTGTTGACAAAAGTTTTCCACATCTCTGCCATGCTAACCCTGCCCTCAGAGGAGCTGGCCGTGACACAGCTGCCTTGGCGACCTCTTGCTCCTCCTCTGCCTTGGCCTTGGGCTTCCACTTGTTCCCCTGTGACATTTGGGAATGCTCTCAGTAGCGCGTCTACCAACGTGCGCTTGTACTCGCGCATCTTCCTATCACGCTCCAGTGCAGGAAGTAAGGTGGGCACATTGTCTTTGTAGCGTGGATCCAGCAGGGTGGCAACCCAGTAGTCCGCACAGGTTAAAATGTGGGCAACTCTGCTGTCGTTGCGCAGGCACTGCAGCATGTAGTCGCTCATGTGTGCCAGGCTGCCCAGGGGTAAGGACAAGCTGTCCTCTGTGGGAGGCGTATCGTCATCGTCCTGCCTTTCCCCCCAGCCACGCACCAGTGATGGACCCGAGCTGCGTTGGGTGCCACCCCGCTGTGACCATGCTTCATCCTCATCCTCCTCCACCTCCTCCTCATCCTCGTCCTCCTCGTCCTCCAGTAGTGGGCCCTGGCTGGCCACATTTGTACCTGGCCTCTGCTGTTGCAAAAAACCTCCCTCTGAGTCACTTCGAAGAGACTGGCCTGAAAGTGCTAAAAATGACCCCTCTTCCTCATCCTCCTCCTCCTCCTCCTGGGCCACCTCCTGTTCCATCATCGCCCTAAGTGTTTTCTCAAGGAGACATAGAAGTGGTATTGTAACGCTGATAACGGTGTCATCGCCACTGGCCATGTTGGTGGAGTACTCGAAACAGCGCAACAGGGCACACAGGTCTCGCATGGAGGCCCAGTCATTGGTGGTGAAGTGGTGCTGTTCTGTAGTGCGACTGACCCGTGCGTGCTGCAGCTGAAACTCCACTATGGCCTGCTGCTGCTCGCACAGTCTGTCCAGCATGTGCAAGGTGGAGTTCCACCTGGTGGGCACGTCGCATATGAGGCGGTGAGCGGGAAGGCCGAAGTTACGCTGTAGCGCAGACAGGCGAGCAGCAGCAGGATGTGAACGCCGGAAGCGCGAACAGACGGCCCGCACTTTATGCAGCAGCTCTGACATGTCGGGGTAGTTGTGAATGAACTTCTGCACCACCAAATTCAGCACATGCGCCAAGCAAGGGATGTGCGTCAAATTGGCTAGTCCCAGAGCTGCAACGAGATTTCGCCCATTATCACACACCACCAGGCCGGGCTTGAGGCTCACCGGCAGCAACCACTCGTCGGTCTGTTGTTCTATACCCCGCCACAACTCCTGTGCGGTGTGGGGCCTGTCCCCCAAACATATGAGTTTCAGAATGGCCTGCTGACGTTTACCCCGGGCTGTGCTGAAGTTGGTGGTGAAGGTGTGTGGCTGACTGGATGAGCAGGTGGAAGAAGAGGAGGAGGAAGCCGAGAAGGAGGAGGTGGCAACAGGAGGCAAAGAATGTTGCCCTGCGATCCTTGGCGGCGGAAGGACGTGCGCCAAACAGCTCTCCGCCTGGGGCCCAGCTGCCACTACATTTACCCAGTGTGCAGTTAGGGAGATATAGCGTCCCTGGCCGTGCTTACTGGTCCACGTATCTGTGGTTAGGTGGACCTTGCTACAGATGGCGTTGCGCAGTGCACACTTGATTTTATCGGATACTTGGTTGTGCAGGGAAGGCACGGCTCTCTTGGAGAAGTAGTGCCGGCTGGGAACAACATACTGTGGGACAGCAAGCGACATGAGCTGTTTGAAGCTGTCTGTGTCCACCAGCCTAAATGACAGCATTTCATAGGCCAGTAGTTTAGAAATGCTGGCATTCAGGGCCAGGGATCGAGGGTGGCTAGGTGGGAATTTACGCTTTCTATCAAATGTTTGTGAGATGGAGAGCTGAACGCTGGCGTGTGACATGGTTGAGACGCTTGGTGACGGAGGTGGTGGTGGTGGTGTTGGTGGTACATCCCCTGTTTGCTGGGCGGCAGGTGCCAACGTTCCTCCAGAGGCGGAGGAAGAGGCCGAGGCGGCAGCAGCAGAATAGGCCGAGGCGGCAGCAGCAGAAGAGGTAGCAGGGGGAGCCTGAGTGACTTCCTTGGTTTTAAGGTGTTTACTCCACTGCAGTTCATGCTTTGCATGCAGGTGCCTGGTCATGCAGGTTGTGCTCAGGTTCAGAACGTTAATGCCTCGCTTCAGGCTCTGATGGCACAGCGTGCAAACCACTCGGGTCTTGTCGTCAGCACATTGTTTGAAGAAGTGCCATGCCAGGGAACTCCTTGAAGCTGCCTTTGGGGTGCTCGGTCCCAGATGGCGGCGGTCAGTAGCAGGCGGAGTCTCTTGGCGGCGGGTGTTCTGCTTTTGCCCACTGCTCCCTCTTTTGCTACGCTGTTGGCTCGGTCTCACCACTGCCTCTTCCTCCGAACTGTGAAAGTCAGTGGCACGACCTTCATTCCATGTGGGGTCTAGGACCTCATCGTCCCCTGCATCGTCTTCCACCCAGTCTTGATCCCTGACCTCCTGTTCAGTCTGCACACTGCAGAAAGACGCAGCAGTTGGCACCTGTGTTTCGTCATCATCAGAGACATGCTGAGGTGGTATTCCCATGTCCTCATCATCAGGAAACATAAGTGGTTGTGCGTCAGTGCATTCTATGTCTTTCACCGCTGGGGAAGGGCTAGGTGGATGCCCTTGGGAAACCCTGCCAGCGGAGTCTTCAAACAGCATAAGAGACTGCTGCATAACTTGAGGCTGAGACAGTTTCCCTGGTATGCATGGGGGTGATGTGACAGACTGATGGGGTTGGTTTTCAGGCGCCATCTGTGCGCTTTCTGCAGAAGACTGGGTGGGAGATAATGTGAACGTGCTGGATCCACTGTCGGCCACCCAATTGACTAATGCCTGTACCTGCTCAGGCCTTACCATCCTTAGAACGGCATTGGGCCCCACCATATATCGCTGTAAATTCTGGCGGCTACTGGGACCTGAGGTAGTTGGTACACTAGGACGTGTGGATGTGGCAGAACGGCCACGTCCTCTCCCAGCACCAGAGGGTCCACTAACACCACCACGACCATGTCCACGTCCGCGTCCCTTACTAGATGTTTTTCTCATTGTTATGGTTCACCACAACAACAAATATATTATTTGGCCCAATGTATTGTATTCAAATTCAGCGGGATATAAATTTGAGGCCTAGTATTTAGGCGCTGGGTGACCGGTATGGATTTAGTGACAGAATTAGACTTGGAAATGCACAGAAGCGTGTGTGTGTGAAGTTATTCTGAATGACCCAATGTGCACCTTGAATATTATATACCCTTTTAGGGATAGATTTCAAATAGCTCTGATATAGCAGAAACCACTAAATTATGAAATTGCTAAATTGGGAATTGTACTTCAACCCAGAACAAAAAATGTGCTTTGACGGACACTAAATATCTTGCCCAGCAACAACAGTACAACGGTGGGTAACGAGAGATTTAGAGGGAATTAAATTTGAGGCCTAGTATTTAGGCGCTGGGTCACCGGTATGGATTTAGTGACAGAATTAGACTTGGAAATACACAGTAGCGGGTGTGTGTGAAGTTATTCTGAATGACCCTATGTGCACCTTCAATATTATATACCCTTTTAGGGATAGATTTCAAATAGCTCTGATATAGCAGAAACCACTAAATTATGAAATTGCTAAATTGGGAATTGTACTTCAACCCAGAACAAAAAATGTGCTTTGACGGACACTAAATATCTTGCCCAGCAACAACAGTACAGCGGTGGGTAACGAGAGATTTAGAGGGAATTAAATTTGAGGCCTAGTATTTAGGCGCTGGGTCACCGGTATGGATTTAGTGACAGAATTAGACTTGGAAATGCACAGAAGCGTGTGTGTGAAGTTATTCTGAATGACCCAATGTGCACCTTCAATATTATATACCCTTTTTGGGATAGATTTCAAATAGCTCTGATATAGCAGGAACCACTAAATTATGAAATTGCTAAATTGGGAATTGTACTTCAACCCAGAACAAAAAATGTGCTTTGACGGGCACTAAATAACTTTCCCAGCTACAACAGGACAACGGTAACGAGAGATTTAGAGGGATTTAAATTTGAGGCCTAGTATTTAGGCGCTGGGTGACAGGTATGGGTTTAGTGACAGAATTAGACTTGGAAATACACAGTAGCGGGTGTGTGTGAAGTTATTCTGAATGACCCTATGTGCACCTTCAATATTATATACCCTTTTAGGGATAGATTTCAAATAGCTCTGATATAGCAGAAACCACTAAATTATGAAATTGCTAAATTGGGAATTGTACTTCAACCCAGAACAAAAAATGTGCTTTGACGGACACTAAATATCTTGCCCAGCAACAACAGTACACCGGTGGGTAACGAGAGATTTAGAGGGAATTAAATTTGAGGCCTAGTATTTAGGCGCTGGGTCACCGGTATGGATTTAGTGACAGAATTAGACTTGGAAATACACAGTAGCGGGTGTGTGTGAAGTTATTCTGAATGACCCTATGTGCACCTTCAATATTATATACCCTTTTTGGGATAGATTTCAAATAGCTCTGATATAGCAGGAACCACTAAATTATGAAATTGCTAAATTGGGAATTGTACTTCAACCCAGAACAAAAAATGTGCTTTGACGGGCACTAAATAACTTTCCCAGCTACAACAGGACAACGGTAACGAGAGATTTAGAGGGATTTAAATTTGAGGCCTAGTATTTAGGCGCTGGGTGACAGGTATGGGTTTAGTGACAGAATTAGACTTGGAAATACACAGTAGCGGGTGTGTGTGAAGTTATTCTGAATGACCCTATGTGCACCTTCAATATTATATACCCTTTTTGGGATAGATTTCAAATAGCTCTGATATAGCAGAAACCACTAAATTATGAAATTGCTAAATTGGGAATTGTACTTCAACCCAGAACAAAAAATGTGCTTTGACGGACACTAAATATCTTGCCCAGCAACAACAGTACAGCGGTGGGTAACGAGAGATTTAGAGGGAATTAAATTTGAGGCCTAGTATTTAGGCGCTGGGTCACCGGTATGGATTTAGTGACAGAATTAGACTTGGAAATACACAGTAGCGGGTGTGTGTGAAGTTACTCTGAATGACCCTATGTGCACCTTCAATATTATATACCCTTTTTGGGATAGATTTCAAAGAGCTCTGATATAGCAGGAACCACTAAATTATGAAATTGCTAAATTGGGAATTGTATTTCAACCCAGAACAAGAAATGTGCTTGAACGGACACTAAATAACTCGCCCAGCTACAGCACTAGGGACAGATTTAGCTGGATATAAATTTGAGGCCTAGTATTTAGGCGCTGGGTGACCGGTATGGATTTAGTGACAGAATTAGACTGGGATATGGCCAAAAAATGAACAGACTATTGCTGGTTAAATGCACTTGGTGTGACAGCTTCACCCTGATGTAGGCTTTAGCCAAAAAACAACCACACCATTGAGGGTTAAATGCACTTGGTCGCAGCTTGTGCTGGCGCACCACAAGACACAAAATGGCCGCCGATCACCCCAGAAAAATGAGACTGACAAACGGTCTGTGCAGCCTAAAAACAGTGAGCAATTGAGGATCAGCAGCTCAATGATCCACAGCTGCAGATCGATCAGTTAATCAAGTCCTTTGGAGGAGTTAATCTGCCTAATCTCGCCCTACTGTCGCAGCCGCAACCTCTCCCTACGCTAATCAGAGCAGAGTGACGGGCGGCGCTATGTGACTCCAGCTTAAATAGAGGCTGGGTCACATGGTGCTCTGGCCAATCACAGCCATGCCAATAGTAGGCATGGCTGTGATGGCCTCTTGGGGCAAGTAGTATGACGCTTGTTGATTGGCTGCTTTGCAGCCTTTCAAAAAGCGCCAAGAAAGCGTCACAAAAGCGCGAAGAAAGCGACGAACACCGAACCCGAACCCGGACTTTTACGAAAATGTCCGGGTTCGGGTCCGTGTCACGGACACCCCAAAATTCGGTACGAACCCGAACTATACAGTTCGAGTTCGCTCATCCCTAAATATAAACAATCTCTGCCCCTCCTCCTGCTCTGCTAAGGGAGCGGATACAAGAGCTGGCCTGAGTGACTTGTATGCCTGCTGGGAGACTCAGCAGCATGTTGTATGTGTAGGACTACAAGTCCCAGCTGTACAATGACACTGCTAAGGGAGTGGATACAAGAGCTGCCCTGAGTGCTGGGAGAAAACAGCAACTAGTAAGTGTAGAACTACAAGTCCCAGCTGTATACAGGGAGTGCAGAATTATTAGGCAAATGAGTATTTTGACCACATCATCCTCTTTATGCATGTTGTCTTACTCCAAGCTGTATAGGCTCGAAAGCCCACTACCAATTAAGCATATTAGGTGATGTGCATCTCTGTAATGAGAAGGGGTGTGGTCTAATGACATCAACACCCTATATCAGGTGTGCATAATTATTAGGCAACTTCCTTTCCTTTGGCAAAATGGGTCAAAAGAAGGACTTGATAGGCTCAGAAAAGTCAAAAATAGTGAGATATCTTGCAGAGGGATGCAGCACTCTTAAAATTGCAAAGCTTCTGAAGCGTGATCATCGAACAATCAAGCGTTTTATTCAAAATAGTCAACAGGGTCGCAAGAAGCGTGTGGAAAGACCAAGGCGCAAAATAACTGCCCATGAACTGAGAAAAGTCAAGCGTGCAGCTGCCAAGATGCCACTTGCCACCAGTTTGGCCATATTTCAGAGCTGCAACATCACTGGAGTGCCCAAAAGCACAAGGTGTGCAATACTCAGAGACATGGCCAAGGTAAGAAAGGCTGAAAGACGACCACCACTGAACAAGACACACAAGCTGAAACGTCAAGACTGGGCCAAGAAATATCTCAAGACTGATTTTTCTAAGGTTTTATGGACTGATGAAATGAGAGTGAGTCTTGATGGGCCAGATGGATGGGCCCGTGGCTGGATTGGTAAAGGGCAGAGAGCTCCAGTCCGACTCAGACGCCAGCAAGGTGGAGGTGGAGTACTGGTTTGGGCTGGTATCATCAAAGATGAGCTTGTGGGGCCTTTTCGGGTTGAGGATGGAGTCAAGCTCAACTCCCAGTCCTACTGACAGTTTCTGGAAGACACCTTCTTCAAGCAGTGGTACAGGAAGAAGTCTGCATCCTTCAAGAAAAACATGATTTTCATGCAGGACAATGCTCCATCACACGCGTCCAAGTACTCCACAGCGTGGCTGGCAAGAAAGGGTATAAAAGAAGAAAATCTAATGACATGGCCTCCTTGTTCACCTGATCTGAACCCCATTGAGAACCTGTGGTCCATCATCAAATGTGAGATTTACAAGGAGGGAAAACAGTACACCTCTCTGAACAGTATCTGGGAGGCTGTGGTTGCTGCTGCACGCAATGTTGATGGTGAACAGATCAAAACACTGACAGAATCCATGGATGGCAGGCTTTTGAGTGTCCTTGCAAAGAAAGGTGGCTATATTGGTCACTGATTTGTTTTTGTTTTGTTTTTGAATGTCAGAAATGTATATTTGTGAATGTTGAGATGTTATATTGGTTTCACTGGTAAAAATAAATAATTGAAATGGGTATATATTTGTTTTTTGTTAAGTTGCCTAATAATTATGCACAGTAATAGTCACCTGCACACACAGATATCCCCCTAAAATAGCTAAAACTAAAAACAAACTAAAAGCTACTTCCAAAAATATTCAGCTTTGATATTAATGAGTTTTTTGGGTTCATTGAGAACATGGTTGTTGTTCAATAATAAAATTAATCCTCAAAAATACAACTTGCCTAATAATTCTGCACTCCCTGTAATGACACTGCTAATACACACAGGATCTTCCCCCTACCTTCTTGTGCAATGCTATCTCTAGTCTGTCAGATCCTATGCCCAGAATTGTCACTGCCTAGAATTGTCACTGCCTGCAGTCTGTGCAGCTGAAGGGGTTAAGAATCTTAAGAGAGAGAGAGAGCAGACGGCAGTGGAGGTGGGAGTGGCCAGGCTTGTAAACAACCTTTATCAGAGCAGGGAGAGAAGCTGACATCCCAGGTCATGTGACCCTCAGTGAAATCTGAGAAACCAGCCACCAGAGAAAGAGTGAGTTCATTGGAAAGCTGTTACATTTGCTTAGTTAGGAACATAGAAAGAACAAAAAAATAACTTGGATAACACCTTTAATTAAATTGCTACTATGCCAAAACAATCTATATCAATATACCCAATACTGGTTGGGGAATATTGCATTACATAATAACTAGTTCTCACATCTATCCATCCACGTGTTTAAATGCCACCAATCATACACCATATGCAATTTTAAAATGTAAAACCTCCACATAAATCACCTAAATGGATCAAAAGGAAACCTTCTACATTACTTTTCTATGTAGGAAAAAAACATAATGGTAATAGTATTTCTATAGCATTGCTCAATCACATTATCTTATCATGAACATTTCTTTTCATATACATATTTTATCACATAATGGTTCACTCAGCAAGTTTAAACAAAACCAGCTTTACTTGCTGTTCATGATCCAAATGATCATGGTTTCCAGTTTATTGTGCTCAGTAAAATATTTAGTCATAACATATTTATGCTGTTGATATAAATACGAATGGTTAAAAATGCATCAGGGAAATCAATACTCAATGACAAGCCTGCTCTATATTCCTTTTCTCACAGTGAAGAAACTGGCCAACTATTCATTAATCAAGCCATGTACACATGGCACAGGGGAAGTGTGTGAGCCAATATAGATTTGGATAGTGGGAATGCATCTTTCTGCTTAGTCAAACTGTTGTTTTCACTCCCATCCAATTGCATGAGAACTTTTATTTAATTCATGACAATGTTTTAATATAAAGAGACATATTTCAAGGGAATTTAACAGCAACCTTTATGGAATACATGCATAAAGGAGAAAACTTATTCGATTTCCTATCCTATTGCTGTGAAAGCCATAGCTTAAATGAGACCCTTCCTATTAATAAACCCATGACAAAAGGTAAATAAAGCTAAAATCAATATATCATTTTATTATGAATATGCAAGCACTTCAAATGAGTAGGCATAAAAACAAATAGGCAAATTAGCATCCTCTGAAATTGATTCTAGATTAGTGTATGTTGTGTGTTAGGGGTCAAGCACCTATATGGCAGCCACTAACTTCCAAAGGAGTTGCTCCAGCCAAACAACTAACCTTGTGCTTTGAGTAAATTGATGATTAAAAGTTATATAAAAAAAACAAGGCACATATCTAAAAACTTTTAAATTCTTAATAGCCATATGATGTCAAAAAAGGCATGTAAGATATATAAATATATTATTATATAGTAGTATAATTCTGCCAATGTGATGCTTAATTTACAGATTTAGATGATAAGCCCAACAGCATAGAAAATTATCTTTTGTTTTAGTTTTTTCCCCCACAAAAGGTAACTCAATAGCAAACTGTTTCAGTACAATCTACCTAATTTACCTTTCTAGCTCTTTTAAGAGCGAATCAAAGATCTGATCGGGTTTCCATCAAGGCACCAACCATACAATAGCTTGTGCTTTCTCACATGATCTATCTCTCTATCTATCTATCTGCCCTGAGATATTGAATAAAAAAGCAGAAGCTACTGTATGTTTTGCATGCTTGTTGCCTTGGTGGTGACCAGGTAACAAGCATGTGCATTCACCATATAGACTTGAGAGATTAATTTAATCTCGGAAGATGTTTTGACCTTTTAACAAGTTGATAACAATATAATTATTTTCTAGCAGCTGTATCATCTTATGAACGTTGTCCCATGCTGACAGAATATTTGGGGTTATTAATGGTAAAGTATCTGTTTGTGATGAAAGATCACACATTCTTGTTTTAGAGAAACAGCAAAAGATAAAGGTCTCACTCCATACACTGAAGATGTATTCTTTAAACTACAGCTATACTTGCTAGCAGTTGTTTATTGAAAATCTTGACACTGTCTTCTTGAATTCTGGTCTAACCTGAAGTCATTTTCATAAAAACATCCTTATTCATGTTCAGAAACATAGGCTCAGCCTGTAACAAAGCAATTTCATGGTTTGCTATGAGGGCCAGAAGGTTTCAAGATGCACTGTCAGTTTAACGTGAAAGTAGCAATGTAGTAAATGCATTACTGTTAACAAAAAATTAATTCCCATGTTTTTCCTAAAATTTATGTTTGACTTTTTTTTCTAATTTCTCATTGTAAACTGTAGTATATTACTCACTAGAGAATTCTGAACACAATATGTGCTGACACAGAGTTTCAATCATCAGGGGCGGAGCCAGCAAGCGATGGTGTAGGACGTCTTCACCAGAGCTCCTCACCACTAGCCCAGCTTTTCAGCATTTAACCAGTAGATAAAGACCCCAAGATGGGGAAAACCCTCAGAGACAAAGATGGAGCTTCGGGGATCTCCTCAAAGACAAAGAAGACTCAGGGAGACCTGAACAAATTCCTTAATAGGAGATCTTCGTCTCACCCGGAGAGTGGCAAGATGGCGCGCGAGGCGCGAAACAACTCAGAGCGGGAGGGCGCGGAGTCGGATGCTGACAGCTCCGACACTGAAGCATACAATAGAGGTGAGCAAGACTCTCTTCCCCTGACCCGAAGCTTTCTCCAGCAGTCGCTGGCTCAGGCCCTTACGCCCGTGATGAGAGAGCTGTCGGACATCAAAGCCGAATTCCAGCAACTGGGCCTCAGGGTAGAGGCCCTGGAGGATAACCAAGACCTCCTTGTCCGCCACGGCACGGGTGTACAACACCACCTATCAGCCATGTCCAAGATGGTTAATACGGCATACCTGAACCTGGAAGACCAGGAGAACAGGGGACGTAGAAAGAATGTCCGCCTGAGGGGAATACCCGAATCGGTGTCGGCGGAAGACCTGACTGACACCGTACGCCGCTTGTTTTCCACTTTAGTAGGAGAAGAACAGGCCGCCGCCATTATTATTGAAAGGGCTCATAGAGCTCTCCGGCCCAAACCAGCGACTGGGGAGCCGCCTAGGGACGTGGTGTGTGCCCTTATGAACTTTCTGGACACCGCAGCCGTTTTGCGTGCTGCCAGAGAGAAGGAAGACATCTTGATTGATGGCCACAAAGTCCTTCTGTTTCAAGATTTAGCTGCAAGTACGCTGGCCAAAAGAAGAAACTTGCGCCCATTAACCACGCTGCTTAGGAACAAGAAACTGCCGATCCGCTGGTTGTTCCCTTTTGGCCTTAGCACTGCGATAGGAGGGAAGCAGTTCACTATCAGGTTTCCAGAGGACTTACCACCTGTATGGGAGGCCTTGGGATCAGAAGCCCTGGACATTCCGTCATGGCTTCCCTGTAATCCGGTGATGGATCTACCACGCTTGCCGCAGGCGGATGGCTGGCAGCTTTCACAGAAGAAGAGGTCTCCGAAGAAA
Organism: Bufo gargarizans; assembly: GCF_014858855.1. Classification (NCBI taxonomy): domain Eukaryota; kingdom Metazoa; phylum Chordata; class Amphibia; order Anura; family Bufonidae; genus Bufo; species Bufo gargarizans. The sequence goes on from NC_058082.1 coordinate 239,658,261, forward strand.
AGGATCCCCTGATCTGATCCTCTCAAAGATTACTGAGGACTCTCCGGATCGGGACTTGTGACATCCCGACCACGGTGATTGAGGCAGACGCCATGTGTCTGTCTTTCAGGTTTCATGCGCTGTTTTGCTCTTTACCGCTCCCATGTGCAGGTTATACCTGTCTTGATACTATTTATGCCTCCTTCATTACTACCCTTTCCCGCCTTTTTCCCGCATCTTTCCATCCCTCCATTTGTCATTTCATTCTGTCGCTGCTCTGTCTCTACCAAGAGAATCGCAAGTGTGTATTGCGAGGTGCCCTAGAGGGTTTCTCTCTGTTTAGATGTTCTTCTTCATAATACTTATCTACCGTCAATAGCAAGGTTGCTGGGTCTAGTGAGTGAGACCTGGCCTTCGGGTGCTTTTACACTGATCCTCCACACAGGGTTCTGTAACCCATCGGGTAGATACTACCCTTTCATCACAATGTCTTTTGTTCAATCCATTAGTGATGTTTATACTATGTTCCTTTATGTTGTTGCCCTATGTCAACCCTTACCTGATCCCCTAGCATACTTGCGCAGACTAACAAGACACTACCATGTCTGACTTGAAAGTTATATCTTGTAATGTGAATGGTATGAACACTCCGCAGAAAAGGAGCCAGATCTACCAATTGCTTAGGAAGGAGGGGGCTGACGTGGTACTTATACAGGAGACCCACTTTAAGCATTTGCACATACCTAAAACTATGAGCAAATGCTTCCCTGAATGGTACCATGCCTCCTACTCCTCCGCGGCAAGAGGGGTCTCAATAGCGTTGGGTCAGAACTTTCCTTTCACACTGATGTCTAAACTGACTGATCCTGCTGGGCGATACCTATTTTTGAAAGGTAAAGTGGCAAATGTCACGTACACTCTGGTGAACCTGTATGCACCGAACAGCAAACAGATCTCCTGGCTGATTAGTACTCTGGAGGTTCTCAAAACCTTTAAAGAAGGTTATCTCATTATAGGGGGTGACCTTAACCTCACGCTTGATCCCTCCAGAGACTCGACTTCTAAAAATAGGCCGCACTCCAAGGGGCAGATGAGGAGACTCCTCCTCTCCTTCAGGGACTTAGGGATCTCGGATGCTTGGCGTCTTCTGCACCCTGAGGACAATGATTATACCTTCCACTCGCAGTCGCATGATACCTATCAACGTTTGGATTATATACTTATATCTAATCATCTGCTGCCCTCGGTTACTGAGGCTTGCATTGGAAATATTGTAATTTCGGATCATGCGCCTGTGAGTGTGAGGATTAAGTTTCATGGTCTGCCTCCGAGGTCCTGGGTCTGGAGGACTAAACGAGACGCTTTTGGAGGAGGAACCCCTCAGGCAGGATGTGGAGAAATGCCTAATTAATTATTTCAAAGAAAATACTGGAGGCCTTTTTCAGTGGGACATCACTGTGGGAGGCGCATAAGGTTGTGGTCAGGGGAGAGCTCATCAGTTTGGGCTCCAGAGCCAAGAGAAATAGACAGAAACAGCTAGACTCCCTCCTTCAGCAGATTTCCACGCTTGAAATCCTCCACAAGAGATCGAAATCAGATGAAGTCCTAGGGTCACTCAAGAAACTGAGACTTGAGGTAGTTGATCTGTTAAACGTGCGTTCCGCGAGGGCGATTAAGGTACTGCGCTTTAAACAGTACTTACATGGAAACAGAGGCTCCAAGTTGGTCTCCAGTCTCCTTAAGGGCCAGAGGAACAAGTCTTTCATCCAGGCTATTAAATCTCCCTCAGGCTCTCGATTTATTGATACACCAGCAATAGCCCGGGAATTCTGTTCCTTTTACTCATCCCTGTATAACCTCCCTGTCCCCCTCTCTAGCCAGCAGCTTGATGATCGTACACTGGAGTTCCTTGATTCCATTGCTATCCCCAAACTGCCGGCGGAAGATAGGCATAAGCTACTCCTGCCATTCACAGTGGAGGAAGTAGGTAAGGTCCTTGCCTCTATTCCTTCTGGCAAGAGTCCGGGGCCGGATGGGTTCCCAATATCCTATTATAAAAAGTTTAAGGATATACTTCTCCCTCATTTCACTGATGTCTGTAACCTTCTTCTCACTGGTGGCTCCTTGACTCCACAGGCCCAGGAAGCACATATCACGATTATTCACAAAGATGGTAAAGATAAAGAGATTTGTGGTAGCTACAGACCGATCTCGCTGCTAAACACTGATCTAAAGTGGTGGGCCAAACTGCTAAACAGTAGAATTTCGGAGTTGCTTCCTGGGCTTATTGGAGAAGAACAGGCAGGCTTCGTAGCAGGCAGAGAAGGCAGACATAATATTAGCAGAGTAATCCATATGATCACCCACGCCATTAAAACTAGTACCCCCCTTGTATTATTAGGAACGGACGCTGAGAAGGCATTCGATAGGGTTAGTTGGAACTTCATGGGGAAAGTCTTGAGTGCCTTCGGTTTCCCAGCAGACTTCATAAAAGCCATTTTTACTTTATATTCTGCTCCGTCAGCGAGAGTTTTGGTCAACGGTACCCTATCGAGTGCCTTCCAAATCAGAAATGGTACCCGTCAGGGTTGTCCGCTATCCCCCACCCTATTTATCCTTGCTCTTGAGACGCTTTTACTTAAATTTTGCCAATCTCCCAAGATTAATGGGGTAAAATTAGGAGGTTACAATCACAGAATGGCTGCCTTTGCGGATGATTTGTTGCTTTGGATGACGAACCCTGAGACGGCTTTACCAGAGATCATGCAGATTTTTGAGACTTTTGGGGAGGTTTCAAATTTTAAAATTAACTTTGATAAGTCGGAGGCCTTGGGTATATCACTGCCACCAGCCCTGCGTACCAGAGTTAAGGCTCTCTCACCATTTAAATGGCCCGTGCAGGCAATTAAATATTTAGGGGTTATGATCCCGATGGAACCCAAACTCTTATTCAGCCTTAATTATCCCCCATTACTCTCCAAGGTCACTTCCATTCTCTCAAACAGTCATTCGCCTTTCCTCTCCTGGTTGGGTAGAAAGAATGTTTTAACCACATACATTCTGCCACTGATTATGTATACATTGAGAGCTCTTCCCATATCAATCCCAGGCACTTTTATCAACAAATTGCAGGCTGTCATGAGCAAATACCTTTGGGATAAGGGTCGTCCTAGAGTTTCCCTTCGACTCCTTTCGCGTAGGAAAAAGCAAGGAGGAATATCCCTCCCGGATATAACAACCTACATCCAGGCTATTAGCCTAGAGAGGTGGGTCAGGTTAGCCAGACAGGAGACCCACTGTATGTACATAGACCTAGAGTTAGCCCTATTAGGTAAGGCAGTATTTCGCAGCCTGTGGATTCCTGGGAAGACAGGGATGAGGGCTAGAGTTGACAGTGAGCTCACCAAAGGTTTGATTAATGTTTGCCATGGGTCTGGGGAGCTCTCCTCTGGCCACACCAGGATTTCTCCTTTGGCACCCTTGCCGGTGGTCCCCATAGTGATGCATCCACAGATTCAATTTCCTTCGGGCATTTGGCTCTCATTATCTCGCTGTAGGGTAGGGGATCTAAAGAGGGTCCAGACGTCTCCTGGCTTTTATCCAGCCTTATCAGGTGATGATATACCTGGACAAGACTTCATCCAGAGGAATGACTTCGAGTCTATTTGCAAACAGTTTCTGGCCTCTGATTTCGCTCCACGACACGATCCGACTTGGCTGGAGAATTTTATTCTCCTGCCGAAGTTGCCCGCTAAGTGTGTTACCCTCATTTATAGGCATATTCTTGATGCAAGGGACGCTAATGCGCCACCGTGGGTAGTGGAATGGGAAAGAGAACTCCGCCTTGTAGTGAATGATGCTGACAGAAAATGGATCCAAAAATGCTCACATGGTTTCTCCAAATGTATAAAGATACAAGAGAATTCTGTTAAAATAGCGTTAAGGTGGTACAGAACCCCGGAGTACCTTTTTAAAATCAAGCTCCTCCCCACTGATCTTTGCTGGAGATGCAAGGCTGATACTGGTTCCCTCTCACACATCTGGTGGTCCTGTCCGATTGTACGTGCTTTCTGGGATGATGTTGAAAGGGTCATAAATATGATATGTGCCACGAATCTAAAGCTCACAGTGCAGTTGGTGATGCTTTGGTTACCCACACCCTGTTTTCGCCCAAGTAAACATAACCTCATCACACATCTACTTATGGCGGCAAAGCTACTGATCCCAGTGAAATGGAGATCAGTTGACCCACCAACGTTAGAAATGTGGAGGGACAGGGTCCATCAGATGTGTCACATGGAAGAGCTGATAGGATGGACGTACCACTGTAGGGAGAATTTCCTGAAGCTCTGGCAGCCGTGGTTGGATTACAGGGCGAGCCTTCCTCAGTGATCTGACGAATGCTTCCAACAACTGCTGATGAGTTCTGCACTCCTCTACCTTTCCTTTGCCTTATACCCATCCTCTCCACTCCCGCTCCTCATCTTTTTGCTTATTTACTTTTCGCCAGAAATGTACTCTGTTCATGTTTCACTCATACCATGTCTTAGTTGATGCAGACATTGCTGGTACTCTTGACACTAATCTTGACACTATCAAGCGAACTATGATTGGGTAATAGGTTGGCACAATGTTGGGTTTGTTAACTGTATGTCCTTGTTTCATATATGATCATTCACCCAAGGGCTTTTTAGCTCTAGCCGAGTGGTTATCATATCCTAGCATGTATTGTCAGGCACTGCCTTTGAAGATTTTTACTTTGCTGTAATGTGATATGTAACACTCTACGTGTATGCGTGTACTTAACTGATGATCTTTGTTTGTTCAATAAAAAGAGATTTCAAACAGAGTTTCAATCATAGCTGAATCAAGAAAGTGTGATAGCTAGATGTCATTCAAGATAATGTAAATTGCTAAGCTGTACCTAAAAATCTAAATAGAATATATAATGTGCAAAGTGCATTGAGTATAGCTACATTGAGCGAGGCAAGAATCTTTATAAAACCCATTATCCTTATTGCTTGATAATGATAAGGGAGTATCAGCAGCTTATTATAATGCTGCCATACTTTTTGTAACTTTTTCTGAAGACTTGAATGAATGCACTGTGCAATCTAGAAGCATTTGGATAGTAGAAGAAAACCAAAAATAATATGTCTTTCTTATGAAACTGAATGGCTGTCAAGGAGTCCCAATTTTAGTCCAGTATTCCCTTAAATAATGTGGCATCTGCCCTTAGAAGTGAATGGAATCTAGAATTTTTCCATGGACTTCAAATAAATACCATATCCTGCCAGGAGACAGAGTTCCCCCATAATCAGAAGTGACATGTTGAGTTTTATTTGTATTATTTTGACTGATTAAGTATCTGTATTTAGACCATGCGTTTTCAATAAATTCTACACTTGAGCATGGTTCTTTACTGAAAAACCATTTCCAGATTTCAACTTGTCACAATAGGTACCAGCCATTGCATTCTTTGTAGTTTTCTTCTTATTTTATATTTAACGGCAAATGGAAAATACATTTTCTTAGTCTACAAACTTATAGTACAATTTTTAGAGCAATATAAAGTTGATTTTGTATGCTTTCATCCAATATTAAACAGAAAATGGACCTAATAATTTACAGACTACAGGCTGCTATAAAATGGAACCTACACTGAGTAGTTGGAGGACACATGCACAAGAGATAGGGGAGGGGGGATAGGGAATAATATCTATGTGACACAGCATCTGATTTAAAACGCCTCCATATGAATTTAGAGGCATATGGATCTACAGTGTTGAGTCAAATAGTTTGATAGGAGCTTCATTACAGTATTCTATAACTCATAGCTTGAATAGAGCTATAAGCTGTCTGTGTTTGTTAGGTCAAACAGTAGAGGAGAATTGAGTCAATAATTAATGTGTCTTACTTTAAAGGCAATGTATCATTTATATTTATTTCAATTCAGAATAATCAATGAAATGTATTCCAATTAGGGCAATGAAATCTGGAAGTGACTTATTAATTGGTGTTGGGAGAGTTAAATGAGCATGCTCAGTGACTTATAAAGAAGTAAATATGAAGTGAAGTGAAGGTCCCTATCACATGATATTCATGGTGTACTTATGTGTTATCTGTTTCCCATTTCATTACTATTTGTAATCATTCCTTGTAATTCTGCCTATGATTATACAGAGATGAATCATGATTTCTACAGAACAGTAGGTGACAAACTGGAACTTCAGTGACATGCTCAGTTATTTATATGATGTTTTATTATATGACTAAAGGGTAATATAAAATAATCATATTGGAAGCTCTGTATATTGAAGTGATTACATATAAAAGCATCTGCCCCTGAATAAACTGACATAGTAATGTTAGGTCTATGAGTTTACCTTTATATGCATTTTAAAATTTTATAAGCTTGAGTTGATTAAATGTCTATGCTTTTATGGGCTGCATTAGCGCAATATTTTGACCTAACGACAACTTGTTACTGTCAAAGCAAAAAAAAAAGCACTGTTATATTATAAACAGTTTTTAAGGATCACTGTAAAGACAAATTTATCTGCCGAGTTGTATTTAGCACACAGATTACAGAAGGATCCCAGCTGTTTCAAACTTTCCTTAGGTCATGATTTATAGTCGTTATAAAAAGTGTTACATTTGTATGGGAAAATTATGCCATAATATTTTCCTCGCTAGAGCTATAAAGAGACTTCAGTATAGTTTCTTCTACAAAAACAGAAATATGAAGCTCAGAGGGATATTTAATCACAATACGCTGTCACAGAATTAAAAATCCATTTTGTATGAAGCCTCATAGGAGCCAAGGAAATCTGGTTGTTTGTAAAAATCAATTTAAAACTTTTAACACACAAACAAAAGAACACAGAGGCAGATGTTTTTCAGCTTTCAATTAGCCACAATCATTTTCCTGAGAGGAAAAGAGGAATTGTCTTGTGCTACATGTCCAATTGCATTGCTTAAGTATATAATTACCACCAGCAGCCAGAAAGCCCTTATTGTAGCAAATGGACAGTGCTAACGCTCTAAGTAAAACAATCTTTTTTTCTAATTACCATTATTTTTTATGTTAGTCACTGTGCTTCATTAGGCTTCCCTCCACCTTTTTAAACATTTAAATCATTATAGAATAATTGCAAATACATTAAAGTCTATGGATACCTTTGGGGCATTTTTGTATGATTGTACTCATTTTGGGCTGAAAATCTTTTTTTTCAAGTGATCTTAAAAATTTAAAATGTTAGTAGTTTTTCAGATAAAAGTCAAACACAGATTATACCTAAACGTGTATTAAACTGATAAGAATATGGCCTAAATGAGTGTTTAGGAAGTTAAGGGATCAGACATAAGGCTTCTGTCACGCCCATGTTCATGGTCGTGACTCCTTGGGAGCCGCATGCAGTTGCCCGCGGTCTGGGAGTTTTGTAAACCGCAGCTGGGGGCTGTTAGTTGTTTGCCTCAAGTGCGGTTGCCGCGGACAACAGATGTATTTGGCAGTGTAGCAGCCTGGGCTGCTTGCTAGGCGTCTCACTGTTGATGTGTGCAGTTGCCTCTGGCTATGTGTTGCATGTAAGTATGCACTTTCTATGTCTGGTGTGCATGGGGTTTATGTTATGTGTGCACTGTGACACTTTCCTTCACTTGTGGTTGCCCGTAGCAACGTGTGGTGTTGTGTGCATGTGGTGGCAATGTTTCGGCCTTTTGGCTGATCCCCAGGACATGGTTGCCACGCATGCCGTTGCCGGTGGTAACAGGTGAAGTGTGTGCTTCTTTGTGCTTTTCCCCTTTAATTAGTTTCCATTCTTTGTCTGGTAGTGGAAGGGTTAATTCCCCACCCTACTGTGTGAACACTGGGTGTGTCTGTGTGTGGGTGTGGCTACTTGGGGCTATTTAGCTCCTGCTGGATGCCAGTATCTGAGGGGTACTTCAGCCATGGTTAGCTGGAGTCATCCTCCTGGTTATCTACCATCTGCCAGTGAGGGCCACCCTTGTGGTCATAAGTTTATGTTCCATGATATTATTTTATGTTTATGTGGTGTCTATTATTACTGCGGCTATGGATCTGGGTTCCTGTGTGTTTATGTGTGTCTGCTGTGTCCTTTCTATGTTTGGGTGTGGACACCAGCTTCTGAGCACGTGATCCAGTCAGTGTGCCTGTGGCAGGTAGGTGTGGAAGTGCTTTTCCCCCTCCTTCCATATCCATAGGCTGTTTATGTTTCTATCCCCTTGCAGCTTGGCCAGTTTAGACTCCTGTTTCTCCGCATTCAGGAGGAACAGGTTGTCTACCCAGCTCCTAGCTCAGGGATCTGCGGAGGGTTAGTAGGGATCCGAGGTTCCTGAGTATGAGCCCTCCTACCATCAAGGTCGGCTTATACAGCTAGGAGTCAGGGTCAGATTAGGGATGCGCTAGGAGGTGACCTGCTCCCTAACTCTGTTGTCCTGGTCAAGCAGCTTCCACTTATGTTAACATCACACGGATTAGAGTTACCCCCACTCTCAATCCGTGACAGCTTCACAGCAAATGGGACTCAGAAGTGATCGCCTACAAACAAATAGATTTTTAACCCCTTTGTCTTAAAAACTGCTGAAAATTTTTAATAAAGACCAATAAAAAAAATCTTAGGCCAAAATGAGTCAAATGTAATTATAATAATAAAAAAATGTTGCCACAAAACTGTCGAGTTTAACTAGAGATGAGCAAAGTAATGGAAAATTCAATTTGGCTACTTTGCCGAATTTTATAAAAAAAATCTCCTTCATGGTGAATTACTTTATTACGAAGCGCATTTCTTTGTAAGTAGTGAGTGCAATGACAGGAAGCGGCAATTGCACCCCCCCGTCATTGTACCCGTATTCACGTTACGTTCACACATGATCACAGCATCTGATATACATAAAACGGTGTAAAAAAAAAAAATCATACTTACCTTATCCATTTGCTCGCAACGAGCCAACCGCCATTATGCTTGAAGATCTGACACAAAATATTGCGCAACCCAACATTATGTTATACGCCATACGTCATCGCAATCAGGATTTCAGCTGAGATCTTCAAGCAAGATGGCAGTGGTCAGCCTGTCGGGAGAAAATGGAGCATGTGAGTATGTTTTTTTTTTATCGATTTTCTACCATGAAGCACGAGGAAACTTGGCTTTGCTGCAAAATTGAATTTATCCTGAAATTCGTATTGAAGTTCAATTTGTGTGGACTTTGATTTGCACAACACTAATAATAACATGCAGAATATTTGACACAAATGATAAGCCAAAGGCAATCATCAAAACTGTGAGAAACAATATAATACAGTAGATTATGCTAGCTATTTAAAAAGCACTAAATTTACTTTTCTCCAATTTGTAGAAAACAGACCACTATTTGCATAAAAATTTGGCACATATCATTTTAGAGATATTTATGAATCAAGCTAAAAATATATAATAATCTACTATACCTCAACCACCAAGGATATTTGGCTCTATAGGACAAGGGAGTTACTTAGTGGAAAAGTGAGTGTAGCTTAAGATGTAACATTTTGCACTAAAAGCATAAAATTCTGTTGCAAAGTAAGTCAGCCAATAGTTGACAGAAAACTAGCCAAAAGCATCTGTGCACAAAATTATCATCTAGCCTAAACCACAGTGACATATGTAAATCTGGTGGTTATTTATAATGGAATAAAAATAAATGTAATTTACATTTTAGACAGGATTAGTGAATGTGACCTGGTATCTACTATGAATGTGTTCTTCCAAACTACACTTGTCTCTATAGGATAGCTACTAAATAGCACCTATTGAGAGTGCCCTATGTAGATATCAAGAGTGAAAACTGAAGGAGAGCCTTGCTCCTTCAACCAACATCATCTGCATTATTGCATTTTTCTAACTATAATTTATGATGGATGATACAAATCATCTCAGATTTTTGTGCACTCTGTATGTTTTAGAAAATGATTGATAACTAAAGATAAGTGAATCATTGCAAAATTTAATTCAGTTGCAAATCGATTCTACATGACATAACATAGTAACTTATTTTATAAGGCCTGTCCATTTGTCCATCCAGTTCGGCCTGTTATCCTGCAATTTGATCAAGAGGAAGGCAAAAACAAAACAAAACTGTGAGGTAGAAGCCAATTTTCCCCACTTAAGGGGAAAGGAAATTCCTTCCCGACTCCAATCAGGCAATCAGAATAACTCCCTTGATCAACGACCCATCTCTAGTAGCTATAACCTGTAATCTTATTATACTCCTGAAATACACCCTGGCCCCTCTTGAACTGTTTAAGGGAACTCAACATCACCCCCTCCTCAGGCAGAGAGTTCCATAGTTTCACTGCTCTTACCATAAAAAATCCTCTTCTATGTTTGTGTACAAGCCTTTTCTACTCCAGACTCAGAGGATGTCCCCTTGTCATAATCCTGGGGATAAATAGATGATGGGAGAGATCTCTGTACTGACCCCTGATATATTTATATATAGTTATTATTGTCAAGCGTGAATATTCGAATAATGAATTTTATTGGCAAATATCGGCAGTTCGAGAATCTGTGAATATTTAGAATATAGTGCAATATATTCGTTATATCGAATATTCAGAATTTTTTCCATCTGAACATGATTCCTCCCTGCTTCTTGTTTGTGGGCCAATTACGTCATTGACCCACAAGCAAGAAGCAGGTAGGAATCATGTGTTCACTTCAGATGGAAAAAAATGACGAATATTATAAAAAATTAATATATAGCCCTATATTGAATATAGTGCTATATATTTGTTTTTTAGAATATTCGTCATTTATTTTCCATCCAAAGTCATGAATCATGACTACAGATGGAAAAAAAAATGACAAATATTCTAAAAAAAACTAATATATAGCCCTATATTGAATTTAGGGCTATATATTTGTTTTTAAAAATATTCATCATTTTTTTCATATGAAGTCATGATTCCTCTCTGCTTAAGTTGCTTGTGGGCCAATGACTCATTGGCTCACAAGCAAGAAGCAGGGAGGAATAATGTTTTTAGATGGAAAAAATGCTAAATATTCGTAAAAACAATATATATATATATATATATATATATTAGTTTTTGACCCACGCCTGTATTTAGCACGTAATAATCGCATATTATCATTACCTTGCCGATTTTCACAAAAAAATAAATAATTAGAATATATTGAATATACAAATTTGCGAATATATGACAAATATACAAAATATGACCCCTGCCGCTCATCACTAATAGTTATGAGATCTCCCCTCAGTCATAGTTTTTCTAAAGTGAATAACCCTAATTTTGATAATCTTTCAGGGTACTGTAGTGCCCTATTCCAGTTATTACTCTTGTTCTCCTCTGAACCCTCTCCAGCTCTACTATGTCTGCCTTGTTCACAGGAGCCCAGAACTGTACACATTACTCCCTGTGTGGTCTGACTAGTGATTTGTAAAGTGGCAGTACTATGTTCTCATCACGGGAATCTATGCCCCTTTTGATGCAACCCATTATCTTATTGGCTTTGGTAGAAGCTGCCTGACACTGGTTTCCATAGCTTAGTTTGCTGTTTACAAAAATTCCTAGGTCCTTTTCCATGTCAGTGTTACCCAGTGTTTTACCATTTAGTATGTACGGGTGACTTGCATTATTATTTTCCATGTAAATAACCCTAAATTTGTCAGTGTTAAACCTCATCTGCCACTTCTCTGCCCAAGCCTTCAATATGTCCAGATCCCTCTGTAACAGTATACTGTCCTCTTCCATCTTAATTACTTTTCATCTGCAAAAATTAATATTGTACTGTGCAAGTCTTCTACAAGATTAATAAATATATTCAAGAGAATATAGCCCCTGAGGTACTCCACTAGTGACAGTGACCCAGTTTGAGTGTGTACCATTAATAACCACTCTCTGTTTTCTATTACTCAGCCAGTTACCCACATACAGACATTTTCTCCCAGTCCAAGCATTCTCATTTTAAATACTAACCTTTCATGTGGTACAGTGTCAAATGCTTTGGAGAAGTCCAGATATACAACATCAATTGATTCGCCGCTGTCAAGTCTAGAACTTACTTCCTCATAGAAACAGATTAAATTAGTTTGACATGACCGATCCCTCATGAAGCCATGCTGATATTACATTATTTGATTATTTTCATTGAGGTACTCCAAGATAGCATCTCTTAGAAAACCTTTAAACAGTTTACCCACAACAGATGTTACAATTACCGGCCTATAGTTTCCGGGCTCTGTTTTTGGACTCTTTTTGAATATTGGCACCACATTTGCTATGCGCCAATCCTGTGGAACACTCCCTGTCTGTATAGAGTCCTAAAATGAGAAATAAGGGTCTGGCTATGACATTACTTAATTATTTTAGGATACGGGGGTGCATGCCATCTGGTACTGGCAATTTGTCTATTTTAATCTTTTTAAGATGCCGCTGTACTTCTTCCTGGGTCAGACAGGGCACTTTTAATAGGGAATTTAATTTTACATTCTGCATTTCATCTGACAGTTTATTTTCTTCAGTGAATACAGTGGAGAAAAAAATATTTAATAGCTTTTCTTTTTCTTCATCGCTCTCTGCAACTCTCATTACTCTGTAGATGGCCGACACCTTCAGATTTATATAATTGAAGAACATTTTAGGCTTAGTTTTGCTCTCTTTGGCAATTAGTCTCTCGGTCTCTAGTTTGGCTGTTTTTACTTGTTTTTTGCATATTCTCTTTTTTTCCTTATAGTTTTTCTGTGCTTTCTCACTACCCTCCTGTTTTAGTGATTTACAAGCTTTCTTTTGTCATTTATTCTTTTCTTTATAATTCTATTTATCCACATAGTTTTTTTTCTTGTTCCTTAACCTTTAATTCCCATAAGTTATGTACCTCTCACAATTATATTTTAAGATGCTTTTAAAAATATCCCATTTTGTGGCTATATTTTTATTTTTGAGGACTTTAACCCAGCTATTTAGGCCTACAGCCTCTATTAGTTGGCTAGATTTAGCTTTTTTGAAGTTTGGTATTTCTGTTCCTCCCTGAAGAAACACTCTTTTGAATGAAAATTGGAAGGTTATTACTTTGTGGTCACTATTTCCCAGATGTCCCCCAACCTACACATCTGTTGTTCTGTCAGGTCTATTGGTTAATACTAAGTCTAGAATGGTTGTCCCTCTAGTAGGGTCCTGAACCAGTTGGGAAAGCTAATTGTCTTCGGTTATTGCCAAGAACCTTTTTCCTTTATGAGATATACAGGTTTCAGTTTCCCAGTCTATATCTGAGTAGTTGAAGTCCCCCATAATAACGACCACATTATGATCTGCCGCCTTATCTATCTCATTTAGTAGCAGATTTTCTGTGGACTCTGGTATATTAGGTAGTTTATAATAAACTCCTATTAGTATGTTATTATTGTTTTTGCCTCCATGTATTTCTACCCACAGGGACTCCACATGTTCATGTTCCTCACTTATAGCTTCTCGGACTGCGGGCTTTAGACAGGACTTTACATAATGGTAGACCCCTCTCCGTTTTTTGCGATCCTTTCTAAACAGACTGGAACCCTGTACTTTAACTGCCCAGTTATAGCTATCATCCAGCCATGTTTCATTAATTCCCACTATGTCATAATCCTCCTCACACATCATTAATTCCAGTTCACCAGTTTTAGTAGTCAGGCTTCTGGCATTAGTATACATATAATTAAGAGATTTATGTATATTTTTTACCCTACACATTTCCTTCAGAACTGTTCTACTCCCTCGTTCCATTCCTCCCCCAGTCCCATTACCTTGCCCCTGGTCTCTATCTGCACTGCACTATCTTCCCATCCTATAACGTAATTATCCTCCCCCCAGTCCCAAGTGAATGTAAAGTTGGCCTAAAAATGTATATATTACACTCCAAGTTCTCCTAAGACTCATATTTAATGTCTCTTTTTAAAAAAAAAAACTAATTGTATCCATTCTCTCTCAAAATGTTCCAAAAATGAAACACCAAAAAATCATATATATCTGAAATGTTTGCAACATTCTGAATGAATCTGATTAGTTTAGAATAAATTGACTCATCTAGATTGGCAATTATAAAATCAATAGAATTAATAGATTTGGATGCAAATGCAATGTATAAGATGTATTTGTCAGGTAAACTATAATAAGGGCTCAATAGCATAGACAGGGTAATGCAGTTGGCCATTTTATGTGCAACATTTTTAAAACAGTAGGAAAGGGAATATAACCATCTTACTTATATATACTCTTTTGCAGTTCTGCAATTTGAATGTGTGTGTATACCACCACCAGCAAATAACGCCAATGATGAATGATACATTCATCAACAACTTCTATTGAAACACATTGCACATGCACTAGTTTCCTATATGTCCAGGACTTGCACATCAGGGGAGATTATCATACTATCAATTTTTTATCTGTGCTCATACAAGTCTGAGATGTCCAGTAAACTAGCACATGAATGGTATTTTTCAACAAAAGTTACTGATGGGTGAGTGGCACAACATGAAACAATGCAGAACTTCTGAGAGTATATATTAGCAAGTTGACTACTTCCCTTTTTCTAGTCCATTGTAAAAATTATACGTAAAGCACCCATCCATATAATACTTCTTGATGCAGTATGATTTTATAAGACATGGAAATCCTGTCCTCTCAGACTATGAACCTGGCTTCTCTGACACCAACATACCCTCTCATACAGAAAAAAAAATGGTAAATGGGTCTGTATGGGCAGTATCTACTGCCCAAATACTATTAAAATATGTATCATGGAGCTAAGCAGCTCTGTTCCTTGCTTTCCTCAATAAAGCAGAATAGGCAATGTGATATGTATGATCTAAGATTAAGATACATAATTGTTAAATCTGTGGTGCTCTATTGAGAGCTATTTCTCTTTCTTAGGCCTCATGCACATGACAGTTGTTTTTCTTGGCCTCCGTTCCGTTTTTTTTTTGCGGGTAGGATGGGGTCCCATTCATTTCAATGGGTCAGCAAAAAAATGCTGATAGTTCATCTGTTTGTGTTCCGCGTCCGTTTTCCGTGTTTTCCTTCAGCAAAGAAAAATAGTGCATGTCCTACTTTTTTCACATTTGCGGACAAGGATAGGCATTTATTACAAGGGATCTGTTGAAAAAAACAGATCCTCCCAAAAAAACGGATGCTGCATCAGTTTTTTTGGGGCGGCCACAAAAAACAACTGTCGCGTGCATGAGGCCTTAAAAGAAAGAAAAAATAGAAGACATATGTATATGGTGGTGTAAAGATCTTGGTGTAAGGCCTTAGGATGGATGAATATAACTTATTGGACTTTTTTTGTGTACAAAGGATTTCATTTTCTCACATTCAGTCATATACAGTTTAACGATTTCTAAAACTGCAATTATTTTTTATTTATAATGGCTTCTAAAATGATTGCCATTTTGCAACCACTAACTGCTTTGACACATTAGTGAATAAACATCATAAAAATGTGATCTATTCTCACATCTCCACAGCACAGAGAAGTAATTATATGTTTCAGCCAAATGACATAATCAATTACCTGTATACTGTCAATATTGTACCATTACTATGATCTTAAATTGCACAGATATTGATAACATTTTAAAAGCCGACAGTTTTGTTTCTAAGCACACATGATAAGTGGTTCGGGTATAACAAGATTTTAGAATAAGTGTTTCTCAGACTAAATGTGGGATAATAATTAAAGATGAGCGAATCAAAGCTGACAAAGTGGAATTTGATGCGAATGTCAGGAATTATTAAATAAGCATCAAATCCGAATTTCCTCGTGCTTCGTGGTAACAAATCACATTTTTTCCTAAAATCGCTACTGCACATGTTAGGACATGGAGCAAGGAACTCTGGGAATGAGGGATCACCCACAATGCCATTCATGCAGCCATACAGCAGTCAGCCAGCCCTGGGATGTCACAGCCCTATAAATAGCCTTAGCCATCTTGGATTCAGAAATTTTCGTGTGTACTTTCATGTGTGCAGGGAGAGATGTTAGCAGGCGCTAGGGACAGTGCTAGGAAAGACTTGAAAACTTATATTTTGCTCAATAGAAGTTCAGGGAAAAAGCATTAGAAGTGTAGGGAAAAGATAGAGAGAATTTATTGTAAGTATTGTAGCAGAACAAGGTTCAATAGGGGTCTTTACAGCCTGGGTAATAGGAACAATCCTATTACACCTTATTGCACTGACTGCGGATCTAGGAACAATCCTTTTACACCTTTCTGCACTGACTGCGGATCCAAATTGTCATTATACTGCTGCCCATTTTAGGTTTGAAATACCTCTGTAAGTACAGCAAACCTTCTTGTTATTGGGGTTTTATTAGTCCTTGTGTGGTGCAGTTATATATATATATATATATATATATATATATATAAATGTGTAAAAATGGGCAGCACTCCAGAAGGTAAAAATGCAAAAAAATACTTTATTTACCCAAAAAGGACATGCAACGTTTCGGCTCTATACAGGAGCCTTCCTACTAGGCCTGAAGCCTATCGCGCTGATCGGCAGCTGGGCAGGGAACTATGCGCTCCCGTTCCCGGCCGCAGTTTGTGGGCATCAGCGCTCCAGCGCTATATTATCTGTATTGATGGAAGCAAACTGCACCCCTCAACCCCCCTAGACACGCCACTAATTGAAACAAAGAAATTAGACATATTTGATATCATTGTGTCCGTAACAACCTGCTGTAAAGGGTTAACAAAGTTTGTAAAATTAGTTTTGAGTAACTTGAGGAGTGTAGTTTCTACAATGGGGTCATTTATGGGGTTTTTCCACTGTGTAAGCTCCACAAAGTGACTTCAGACCTAAACTGGTCCTTTAAAAGTGGGTTTTGGCATTTTTCTGAAAAAAATCTAGATTTGCTACTTAACTTCTAAGCCTTCTAACGTCCCAAAAAATGACAATGTAATTTTGAAAATGATCCAAACATGAAGTAGACATATGGGAAATGTAAAGTAATAATTATTTTAGGAGGTATCACTATCTGTTTTAAAAGCAGAGACATTGCTATTTTTAAAATTGCAAATTTAAAAAAAAATCGTAAATTTGACATTTTTTTATAAATAAAAATGAAATATTTTGACTCAGTTTTTCCACTGTCATGAAGTACAATATGTGACGAAAAAACAATCTTAGAATGGCCTCGATAAGTAAAAGCATTTTAAAGTTATTACCACATAAAGTGACACATCAGATTTGCAAAATTAGGCCTGGTCAGGAAGGGGGTAAATGGCTCGGATGTGAAGTGGTTAAGCGACTGGAAGCATTATCTGCTGCAATCCAACCGACCACCTGGTCACACTGGTCTGACTTAAAGAGTGGTCTTCTGCGATGCCCTGCAAACTGGCACATGAATCTAGGTATCGTGGATGCTTTTCTTGTGCTCTGGCAGCAGGCACAGTTTCACCATGCCCAGTGCCATGGCCTCTGCATGCACCATCAGCATCACGGCCACTGCCCCGTCCCTTACTGCTCGCCTTCTTCGTCTTAAATGTTGTATATGATTTAAAGTCTGTCACATGTATATTAGCGTAGGATTTGGAAGTGTATGCACAAACAAATGGTATTTTTGATGTGGAAACGTCAAATAGGACATCTCCTGCAGATAATGTCAATGCTGTCACCAGCGGCTAATGAAAAATTACATGGAATGTCACAGGTGTTTGGGATGAGGAAACGTTATTCAGGACAGGTACCACCGGTAATGTCACTGTCCACAACGTCTACGCAACAAAGTACACTGTATGTCACAGATAAATTTTTGAAGCGCACTCGTTATACTGCAGATGTGGCCCTGTTAAGGACACTGTCAGAAGCGGACACCGTCTACGGAAAAAGTACACTTCATGTCACAGAAAAAGTTTTGTAGTGCACACGTTACACTGCAGATGTGGCCCTGGTAATGACACTGCCTACGGAAAAAGCACACTGGATGTCAGATATTTTAGGGACGTGCATACTTTACACTGGAGATGTGGCACAGCTAATGTCACTGTTACAATGTCACAGTTGAACCAGCAGGTGGTGGCATACTTGACAGCTCCCTGCCACCCCACATTGAAGAGCCACTAGACTTCCGGATAGTCAAACTGAATTTGTGGCCGCAACTGGCCGAGTATGCCCTGGAAAAGCTGTCCTGCCCGGCCAGTAGTGTTGCATCGGAGCATGTGTTTATTGCAGCAGCGGCCATAGTTACATCAAGGAGAACTCGCCTGTCCACCCAAAATATGGAACACACGCATGATGCCACACATCTGATGCAAAGTGCTCCTTCTTACACCAACCATCGTCAGTGGGTACTGTTAGTGCCACCATCCTCCCTACTCTGTCATTGAGTCACTTTGTTGTCTCCTGATGCTGCTGCCACCTACACACTATGTCACCTTGCCACTCTGTGGTCTCTTGATGCCGCTGCCACCTCCATACTATGTCACTTTACCACTCTGTGGTCTCCTGATGCGGCTGCTACCTCAAGACTATGTCACCTTGCCCCTCTGTGGCCCCCTTATGCTGCTGCTGCTGACACCTCCACAATGTAAATGTACCACTCTGTGGTCTCCTGATGCTTCTGCCACCTCCACACTATGTCACCCTGCCACCCTGCCACTCTGTGGTCTTCAGATGCTGCTGCCACCTCCACACTATGTCACCTTGCCACTCTGTGGTCTCCTGATGCTGCTGTTACCTCTACACTATGTCATTAGGCCTCTCTGTGGACTTCTTATGCTGTTCCCACCCTCTCCACTTCATGACTGGGCCAATATTTTGCCTATTTGGCTGGTTAACATCATCATTTATTTGACCCTTCTTCTGATCTGTGAGAAAGAATAATGAGAGACACAACGGATCCTGTCTGCGTAGCAGCTTTAAGTCCTGTATGGTCCCATCAGAATTTGCTAATCAGTGATGTCAACACAATCTTACTGCTAACACCCTCTCCACTCTGTCAGGGGAGCTCTACTTGTATAAACATTTAATAGAACAGGTTCTGTAGACATCTATGTGGTGTAAAAGAAGTGCGCTTTTTCACGCTATGATAGGATCTTGGGCGTTTGCGCGTTTCTTTATAAATGACGCTAACATTGAGCTGTAAGGCTGAGTTCACACTTGAGTTGTTTGGTCAGTTTTGACGCCATAACTGCCCAAAGAAGTGAAGTGTGCAGTGATTCTAAGTGATTCTAAGAGCGACACCTGTCATCTGTGTGTCATACTGACTCACAGTATTGTTTCACTACCACAGCAGACTCACTATGCAAGGCACAGTGTTGTACACCACTATACAGGCTCTCTGCAGCCAGGAAATAGCAGTTTTTTTACGCGATTGACCACTAAGAAATTTGGATCTAATCAAATCTTTTTGGAAAATTAGGCGAACCAGCTGAATCAAATTTTTGATAAATTCGCTCATTTCTAATAATAATATGCAGATCTAGAAATAATTATGCATTTTGACTACCTGAGGCTCTCACAAAATACGAATACTTTATTTATTTATTTATTGTTTTGAAAATATATAAAGTATTATTATTTTTATTATCATCATTAGTAGTAGTTGTAGTAGAAGTAGTATTTAGCATTATCATGTTTGGTCACATAAAATGGTCACAATCAATTATGATATGGAAACACCCGGAGAAGGAACCATATTCAAACATGTTTCCATTCTGTAGAATTATAGATTTTTATAGTTAAAGGGGTTGGCCATTTTCTGTCTATTTGTGACCAATGTGCATGTAAGATGAATATATGGCACTTACTAATATGATATTTGTTGATATTCTGTGCCATTTAGACCCGTTTAAGCCATGCCCCTTATTAGGCAAATCTGTGCTGTCCATATCAAGGTCCTGTCCATAAGATGACCACTGATGGAGGGTCATATGACCTATCTCGTAGCCTCTTCTATTCAAACATGCTACACCTACACTATACTTCCAACAGTGCAAGTGCTGATGGCAGGTACAGTGTATTTGAATAGAATAGGAACCATATGAATGTGAATTGTCTAGTCACATGATCCTTAATCAGCTGCCTTTTTATGGTATTGGTATGGGACAACACAAGGGGAATACCTTATTAAATATAGAGAATGGCACAGAATTTGAACAAAGGCTATAATAGTATGTGCCATATAGTCACCTTATAAACACATTGAACAACAATAACCAAACAGTTGCCAACCCCTTTAAATTTGGCAGCAAATGACTGGTAATGTTTATTAAGCCTGAGGATAGCTTATCAATATATGGTAAAACTCCTGCGCAGCCCCGTTAAGATATCCATACAAGTTTGTCTACATTAGTTCAAAATAGTTGATTTCAACCTAAGCTGTCATTTTTGGATGAAATTTAACATTTAATAATTGATTTAGCCAACAGATTACAGACAGCCATCTTCTAAAAATAAATCTGTGTTTTTTTAAATTGTCATCCAATGGTTGGGTGAAAAATCATTTATACCTCAACTAGTGTTACTGAAAATGCAGACTGTTTGTTCAACTGCTGTTCCCAACCTTCAGTCTAATGCTGCCTAATCTGTAAGGCAACTTTTATGAGTCTACTATATGCTGTTGCTTTATAGTAACTGTTTCTCCTTTAAAAACTTTTAGGATCCATTTAAAAATATATCTTTATATTGGGTTTATTCAAATAGCATTCATTTTATAGACATCAGTAGATATTAGTGCAACTATGCCTTTCAGTAATAGTCTATTAACATTGTGGCACCATTGTACATACCTACTGCATGTGACAGTTGTGATATATGTCTAAATATTCGTTGATTGGCTTATAAACACATTATTAGTCATGTAGGTATCTGCATTTTGAAAATAGCATTAAATAATTAAATATATGGGTTTGGATTAGTAGATTCTAACAGGTTTACAAATGCACAAGCTACATCTGTTTCACAATATATGTATATCTCTGGGAATACCATCTTATTGGCAACACTGCATGCTCAACATGAGATAATATATATTCTGGTTATACAGCAGTTGGCATTCTTCAAATAGAGCTTGAGTAACAATTATATTAAGCAGCTATTTATTCCTATATTCAACTGAGGCATTCAACTGTATCATGACATTAAGTGATTCACTGCAGGGAAATGGATAAAAACATATGTGGGGAAATAACTTGCATCTTCCAAATGAGAAGATAATAAACAAGCCTACGAAGACCACTTCTAAACTTTGTTAGTGGAGCACTATGGCTTATAGCCAAGTACACCATTAAAATCACAGTTTGGCAGTTTTGTTAGAAGAATCTTATATTCCATAAATCTCTCTGATTTTATTACTCCAAGTGCACTAAGAAAATTTTAAACACTAAAGCATGAATATTAAAGACAGTTTTTGAATTTACTTAACCAATGCCATCTGCACTGATTGCTTGACGTAAAATACAAATACATCTGTTTCGTTAGTTGAAGGCTTGCTTTATGTAATTTTTTACTAACGCTACATAAACCAACTGTGTGCTATTAGAGATGTTCAAATTTTATGTTCCATTTGTGTACACCGCATGATGCTGCTGAAAGAAGTGATGTTTAAGTGAATTTCTATGCTGCGAGAAGGGCTATTTGACATAAAGATCATTTATATGGTTTGTTCCTTATCCAGTGAGCACAATTATAATGCTCTTATCATTTTGAAATCTAATTTCCTTTGCAAGAGGTTCTGCCAAGACATGACTTTCCTAGCAGGTTGTTTAGTCTAGTGCATAGTACGCTCTCAGTGTAATTAATACATTGCATAGTCATTGCCCCCTAGAGTTCTAGCATGTTCACGTCTCTAATGCAATAAGCTGGTGACTTCCAGAATGTCAGAGAGCATCCTACTTTCCATTAGTCCCTGCCATTGTTTTCATTTACAAAATGACTTTTATCTAATCAAATTAACTGGCAGTCAAGGCAAAATGTGTTTCGAGAGGTAGCAAAGTTGGCTTCACATGCGGACTCAGCCTGTCTCTGCAATATCATATTTTCTTGTAGTTTTATTGATTTCAAAATTAGATCAGTGAGTAGAATATTTCAGGTTAAAACTTCCTAAAAATACATCATAAAAATAATGTGTTGTGTACAATAAACAGGAATAAAAAAAATAGTTTTTTTGGTCACATTAAATTGTTTTATTCAATAATCTTTGGCTTATGTTTAATATAGCCTTTATGGTGACTTAAGGTAGCAAAATAATGGTTCCTTTTCTATGAAGCAAATTAAGATGGAGATTTATATGGATCATTATATGGGGAAGAGCATATATAAAATGTCCAAATGAATTAATGACACAAATTTGAAACAAAAAGTGATAACCCCTATAAATTCTTATACAATACTACATATATTTTTTTTACAATTACCAAATTAAGTCAAATTCAATACAAATGTCTTTGCTCACAGCTGAGAAAATCAATTAAAAACATTAATAATAAAAAAAATATTAGTGACAGTTGGAAACAATGATTGATTTACTAAGATTCAATTTGTGCCAAATAACTGGCATATATGCCTTGTATCATATTTGCTATGTGATTTATACATTTTTTGCACCTTACTAGATACAAAGTAGATTATAAAAAAGGGGGCATTGGCTAGAATGGAACTTAAAATGTGACAGCAGGAACTAAAATTGTGACAATATTAGACAACATTGTCACAATTCTAGCAAGATGTATCAACTTTGTCATCCAGCATGAGACACTGTGATAAATATGGGGCATCTTTGCACTGCCTGGTTTTAATTGACTATTTCTAAATATTAGATAGGATTAGTAAATCTGGCCCAATAAATTGATATATCTCTTTTTAGAAGGCAAACTACTGCTTTTTAGCTGATTCTAAAACCTTCTCCATTTTATCAAAAAGTGGGCAGGGTATGGGCATGAGGATGGTGCCCGTATGTAACAGCTTTTGGGTAATTTACCAATATGTGCACCAAAAAAGTTGCATATAATAACAGAAATCTACTCTAGCTCCTTGCTAGAGTAGATTTCTCTTCTGGCTCACGGACTGCATGTGCCTAAGCCAGACTGACTGATAAGATCTTCCACAAGTGGGATTTTTACTAGGACTAGTATATAAAATGTCAGTCTCTAGTAAATGACCCCACTGTAGTCTTTGCTTAGACAAGTCAAATATGTATCTCTCCAAAAGCACTTGGAAGGACACTGTGGAAAAAACTGTGACCAAAACAGATTTGCTAATAATCCTGAATTATAATTATTTACTCTACCCAGTAAATGACCCCTCAAAAGTGCTAGTCAAGAGCTGAAGAGTGAAATGGCGAACAGACAGGAGAACGTCTTGAAAGAAGACACCTCGCTAATTAAGTAAAAAAAAAAATTTTGCCTAGAAGTAAATTCTTAGACACAATTCTTATACACAATTTTATACAGAATTAATAGGCTTTCAAGAACGTGAGAAGCATAGGATGTGCAAAATACCGAGACTCCTGACTTGGAAAACAGAAATTATAAGAGGAACTGTTCATCCAAATCTGATGACCAGTTACTAAATGATGCATTAGTCACTTAGAAAAACATAATCTCTCAATCAAGTTATAAATAATACATTTTAATTTAACTACCATAGGTATGAATTTGGGTTAGATAATGGGAAAGGAGGGAATGTCTGCAGTATTCATCCATACAAAAATCGTGCTCTAGCGTCCTCCTGCCCCCCGGTGTCATCTGTACCTGTTTTTTTGTAACAATCAGATACTGGATGCAGCCGAGGACTGGATGAACTAGTGTGCATGAAGCATAAAGGAGTGGAAATTCTGGAACAGTGCTTTGCGATCTCAGGAAAGCCAGCCTTCTTGTATCAGAGCAAAGTAGAACATAGTCCTGTCCAACTTTCCCTTTATTACCTGCTTCTTGTTAGGGCATTTCAAACTGTTGGAAGTATATGTAAGGTTTGCATGCATTGTTTAGCTATAGTTTTTTTTTTTAAGAACATTAAAGAACATTTTAAATGAGTAATTGTTCTTAAATTAGTAGATGATATGAGGTAGGATACTGCATTGCATATATTTATATTTCAATGATTAAAATTCAGGTTGTTGGCTCAGATATTTATTGTATTTTCAATCATCTCTAGCTATCAGGGTCAAAAAAGGAAGACGATTGAAAAACATGTAATATAAACAAATTTAAATTTCTCTAAAATCGTTCTACTTTTCTCAATAGAGTTGTCTGGCTTATAAAAAGTATTTAGAAAAGGCTCAGAATGCTATACTAAAAATGATGCTGTTCAGTCCCCCACATGCCTCTACTTCCTTGAGCCACTCAGCCAATTATTGACCATAACAGTGACACGCCTCATCCAGTGATTCCTGCGTGTAGAAATGCACCAGTAAACAGACACCATGAGGGGCAAGAAGCACTGAAAGAACAGAATTGGGGTATTGGTGAGAGCAGTATGAGTTTTATTTTTTAATACGCATTTTGAGCCTTTTCTAAACAATATTTATTGGCTGGACAACCTCTATAATAATGTGTTCCTAATAATCCTTATATTAAACTGATTATAAGTGGTTAAAAGGCAAATAACAATGCACTAGACATCTTGAAAATTTCATATGCTGCTTGAAAACCACCTCTTGGCACTTATATGGCATACATCAGTTCTCTATTGATTAACAAGTGCTGAAGGTTTAGATGCAAATATTCAAATGTCTTTAAACAAACAACATGACTTATTAAAATAATGCATTCTACAAAAAGAGGATTAGGCTTATCTGAACTTCATAAAGCTGTCTTGAAATGAAAATTTCTTGCTTGGATCACAAGGTCATATGCATACTTGTGAAAGCATTTTCTATGATTTCCTTAAAATTTTTAATATAGTCTGCAATACAGAGAGATCAAATAACAACTTTCTGTTCAACTAATAATAGGCTGTAAAGTCTGGTTCTGTCTGATGCTTAACTTAAGGTATTGATATTGTGCACATTCCATCATATATGCTTTGCAGAAACTAGAAGTTGTGCCTGAAGTAATCAGAAAGCAAGACAAAATATTGTATAGAAGGGAGGGTTCCTGCAATCAAAAGTAGCTCAGTAAGACAAATACACCACAAAAGATAATATAAAAACAAATGTTATTTGTTGTAAAATATAGTTGTTCCCAAATTCTTGGATCAAATTCAAATCTCTACCTTTAATACACTCATATTTTAACATGATAGGCTACAGCTAAGGAAAATGGTGAAAAAGACTATTGCACTTACTAACCTTGCCACGGTGCAATGGGTGAAAATATAGAATAGATATTATATATTTCTAAATGTAAAAAATCTAATCAACCAAAGATGTGCATTTTCTTATACCAAATAAAAACAAAGCTCTCTAAAATATGAACTACGGGGCACATTTATTAAGATTTTTAGACACTGGTCCTAATAAGCCCTATAGCTAGTTGTGGATCGCAGAAGTTATGTAGAGACACAGCCGCTTCTCAATTTAAGACACTTTCCTTTCTGTCTTACATTTAGACCATTTTCTACACCTAAACCAGGCATAGAAAATCATGAATCAGACAGGCCTGCCGGCCATCCCTTTTCCCCCCCCACGCCATGTCACTTTTTTAGACCTGGCGTGAATGGGGAATAAGTTGCAGATTTTGCCGCACCATGTACCAGATTTATGCTACAAAAGGGGCATATATCTAGTCATAAGTGACCCCGTATGTTGCTTATATTCTAGAATATGCTATTGAATATAGTTACATTCTTGCTGCTTGAGCTAGGAATAAAGGGAGTGCACAAAATTAGAAATCATCTCTTCCAGAAACATTGTCAGTCTTATCCCCATTCTAACCTCGAACAAACAACAGCTTTAAAGGGTTTTCCCAGAGAACAATATTGATGATGGTACTCCTCATGAGCTGTTAGGAGTCAAATACTTGTGCAGTATTAGCTATAACAGAATTGAACTAAATATCCCTTTAAAAATAACTTTTAATGACATTGACTAAAGCTCCACACAATTTATAAACAGTTCTAAAAGCAATTATTTCAGAGGGACTATATCACTACCAGGCATTTTCTCAGAAGGAGCATAAGTGTGAATCACATACACGGGGGGCGTGTCTGGAAGCTGAGGAGTGAAGATGCATCTTGGCTCAGCTCTGCTGAAGTACACTAATCTACTGCCATCTACCCCTTAATAAAAGGAAAAAAACACCAATCTTCTTTGAGAAGATCCAAATGTGCCTCCAGCTCCAACCTGGTCTGACTCCCCTGTGACTGGATACAATATAGCTGAAGTTACAGCTCGGGCCTACACTCCAGATGGGCCGTGGACTATAGTATTGGCGGGTACCTGTACTTCCGGAGGCTAGACGCGCCACTTATTGACCGCTACCACTCCTGAAACCCACCCTGAGACCAACTAAAACCTTCTACAAGGTGACCAGAGAGTCAGCAAAGGTACTGCTGACACAAACATACCGCTGCGTGGTGAAGATCCACCATTTTGTCCAGTCGGGAAGGGCTAGTCTGGAACACGGAGAGTTTCACTGTCAATCTGGAAATCCTCTGAAATACGAGAGTCTTGCTCACCATACCCTTTATCCCTGATAATGATAGGAGACTGTCTTCTGTACTTCGGTGAAGGTTATCTCTCTTTACCATGTCAACTGAGACACTCACAGCTTTCACCGAGTGAATTGTTAGACCATGAAGGAACATTCTTAGACGCCTCCTCCGTTAGCACAAAATTACAAACATCTCACTTAAATACCTTACAATATGCTCTCATCTGCTCCTCTCTTAAGAAGGTAACAGGATTAGAGACCCAGCCATCTGCACTTTCTTGGTTCGAAAAACTACTAACCCAATCACAGTACCCTCCTAGGCAAATCTCCACCATTTTCCGTAACCTACCCTACTCTGAGTATCCTTCTTCATTACATTTTATTAAAGAATGGAAAAGGATCTGGGAAGTTCACAGACTCCGATATTCATGACATACTGCTGGCCCCCAAACTGACCTCAAGGTGCACCACCATACAAGAGAATGCTTACAAGGTCTTGACTAGGTGGTACCTAACCCCAGTCAAACTAAAAATGATAAACGGTACAACTTCTGATCTCTGCAGGAGATGTAAAACAGATAAAGGCATCTTCCTACACATCTGTTGGTCCTGCCCCTTGCTCGTGACCTTTTGGAAAACAGTATTTGACAACATAACGCACATCCTAAAAATAGATAACTCAAAACTTCAGACATGCCCCAAAATTGCCCTATTGGCGCTCTTACCAGATGCATTAACTAAATCAAAGAAATGATTGTTAAGGATTCTATTAGCTATGGAACGGTTACTGATAGCATCTAATTGGAAGTCTGAAGCCCCTTCCCTTAATGGCTCTCTGGATAGATAGGGTAGAATCTATCTCCAGATTAGAAGAGCTTTCGCACTGGGAACAAAGATTTCACCATAAATACACTGCAATTTGGTCTCCTTGGGAGGAGTGGAGAAACAGCAACTAATTCCAAAACCTGTTGAGACACCATACTCTCCCAGTTCTTCCTTCAGGATATCCCAGAGATTATAGTGCTGTAATTTAAGACCCTAACACAGTAGACACAACCAGACGGACGAGAATCACCACCCTCTACTATGCTTGCAATACCCAGACACGATCACCCATTGGCTTTAGCCATACATCATAGCTATTATGCTCTTATATTCATCCTCCCCATATCTTACCTTGTCCCCCCCCCCTTCATCCATCTAAGTTTCCACTCTGTATAGTATTGCTCTACATACTTATGCCACATGACTAAATCATCAATATGACTACAAGGTCATCACAGTGGCATTATTGCTTCTTTCACAGTCCTGATGTCTTTTGCAAGGGCACCTGATTAGATTGTAAAGGAATGTTTTTATACATGTACAATGCCATACATTTTTGCAAAGCCAGACTGTTCATCTCTCTGAGCATTCAGTTCTCATTTTCTTGTCTATGTAATCTCTATGTGCTGAAAATCAATAAAGAGATTTTTAAAGAGAAAAGTGTGAATCACATCCAGCCCATACCTACTCACAGAAATATCATGGATTGATGTCCCTTGATCACAATGTTCTGCTGTCTTAATGAGTGGCAATATGGTATGGCTCAATGTCCCCGGGTCCAACTTCATTGGTGATCAGTGGTCCATCCTGGATTCCACATAAGAAGTTGGGTCCAATTTATTTAAGGTCTCCATACGAGATCCAGGTAAACTATCCCTCAATTCTCTCTGGACTACCCCTGCCTTAAAGCAGAACACTCACCTCGACCAATCCTGCACCATGACTATTGAAAGGATTTTCAGGGTTTAGCTACCCATCATCATCATCAGCAGCTAGACCTGGAGCAGAACCTGAACCAGCAGGTGGTGGCATACTTGGACAGCACCCTGCCACCCCACATTGAAGATCCGCTGATCTACTGGGCAGACAAACTGGATTTGTTGCCGCAACTGGCCGAGTTTGCCCTGGAAAAGCTGTCCTGCACGGCCAGTAGTGTGCCATCAGAGCCAGAATTTCCACCCACCAATGCCTGATACATCAGATTAGATCATCAATGCTGCCTCACCCAAACCTTGATAAAAGAGACTAGTTCATTTTGGTTACCTGCCTTAGCTACTATTCTGATGCTGCCACCCACCTAATGCCACACATCTGATGCCAAGGGCTCCTTCTTACACTCACCATCATTGGCAGGTACTATTTTGCCACCCACCTCCCCACTATGTCAACGGTTCACTCTGTGGTCTCCTGATGCTGCTGCCACTTTACCACTCAAGTCTCCTCATGATGCTTCTGCCACCTCCACATTGTCACCTTGTCAGTCTGTGGCCTCCTCATGCTGCTGCTGCCACCTTCAAACTCTGTCACTGGGTCATTCTATGGCCTGCTCATGCTGCTGATGATGCCACCTCTACACTTTGTCACCTTACCACTCTGTGGTCTCCCCATGCTGCTGCTGCTACCTCTATACTATGTCACCTTGCCAGTCTATGAACTCCTCATGCTGCTGCCACCTCCACACTCTGTCACTGGGCCATTATATGGCCTGTTCATGCTGCTGCCACGTCCAACCTATGTCACCTTGCCACTCTGTGGTCTCCTCATTCTGCTGCTTCTGCCACCTCCATACTATGTCACCTTTCCAATCTGTGGCCTCCTCATGCTGCTTCTAATTCAACACTATATCGCTCGGCCACTCTGTGGCTTCCTCATGCTGCTGCTGCTTCCACCTCCACAGTATGTCAACTTGCCAGTCTGTGGCCTCCTCATACTGCTGCCACCTCGACACTCTGTCATTGGGCCATTCTGTTGCCTGCTCATACTGCTGCTGCCACCACCTCCACACTATGTCACCTTGCCACTCTGTGGTCTCCTTATGCTGCTTCCACCTCCACACTATGTCACCTTGCCAGTCTGTGGCCTCCTCATGCTGCTGCCACCTCAACACTATGTAAATGGGCCACTCTATGGCCTCCTCATGCTGCTGCTAACTCAACACTATGTCACCTTGCCAGTCTGTGGCCTGCTTATGCTGCTGATAACTTAACATAATGTCACTGGGCCATTCTGTGTTCTCCTCATGCTATTGCTAAATCAGCACTTTGCCACTGGGTCAATCTGTGGTCTCCTCATGCTGCTTCCACCTCCACACTATGTCACCTTGCCAGTCTGTGGCTTTCTCATGTTGTTGCCACCTCAACACTATGTAAATGGTCCACTCTATGCCCTCCTTATGCTGCTGCTAACTCAACACTATGCCACCTTGCCAGTCTTCTAGCTTGCTAATGCTGCTGATAACTTAACATAATGTCACTGGGCCACTCTGTGTTATCCTCATGCTATTGCTAAATCAATACTATGTCACTGGGCCACTCTGTGGCCTCCTCATTCTGCTGCTGCCACCTGCACACTATATCACCTTGCTACTCTGTGGTCTCTTCATGCTGCTGTTAACTCAACACTATGTCACTAGGCCATTCTGTGGCCTCCTCATGCTCCTGACACCTCCACACTGTCACCTTGCCAGTCTTTGGCCTCCTCGTGCTGCTGCTATCTCAACACTATGTCACTGGGCCACTCTGTGGCTTTCACATGCTGCTGCCACCTCAACACTAGGTAAATGGGCCACACTATGGCCTCCTTATGCTGCTGCTAACTCAACACTATGCCACCTTGCCAGTCTGTGGCCTGCTAATGCTGCTGATAACTTAACATAATGTCACTGGGCCACTCTGTGTTCTCCTCATGTTATTGCTAAATCAATACTATGTCACTGGGCCACTCCTCCTAATGCTATTGCTATATCAACACTATGTCACTGGGCCATTCTCATCCTCATTCTGCCGCTGCCACCTGCACACTATATCACCTTGCCACTATGTAGTCTCCTCATGCTGCTGTTAACTAAACACTATGTCACTAGGCTATTCTGTGGCCTCCTCATGCTCCTGACATCTCCACACTGTCACCTTGCCAGTCCTTGGCCTCCTCGTGCTGCTGCTATCTCAACACTATGTCACTGGGCCACTCTGTGGCTTTCACATGCTGCTGCCACCTCAACACTAGGTAAATGGGCCACACTATGGCCTCCTTATGCTGCTGCTAACTCAACACTATGCCACCTTGCCAGTCTGTGGCCTGCTAATGCTGCTGATAACTTAACATAATGTCACTGGGCCACTCTGTGTTCTCCTCATGCTATTGCTAAATCAATACTATGTCACTGGGCCACTCTGTGGCCTCCTCATTCTGCTGCTGCCACCTGCACACTATATCACCTTGCCACTCTGTGGTCTCTTCATGCTGCTGTTAACTCAACACTATGTCACTAGGCCATTCTGTGGCCTCCTCATGCTCCTGACACCTCCACACTGTCACCTTGCCAGTCCTTGGCCTCCTCGTGCTGCTGCTATCTCAACACTATGTCACTGGGCCAGTCTGTGGCTTTCACATGCTGCTGCCACCTCAACACTAGGTAAATGGGCCACACTATGGCCTTCTTATGCTGCTGCTAACTCAACACTATGCCACCTTGCCAGTCTGTGGCCTGCTAATGCTGCTGATAACTTAACATAATGTAACTGGGCCACTCTGTGTTCTCCTCATGCTATTGCTAAATCAATACTATGTCACTGGGCCACTCTGTGGCCTCCTCATTCTGCTGCTGCCACCTGCACACTATATCACCTTGCCACTCTGTGGTCTCTTCATGCTGCTGTTAACTCAACACTATGTCACTGGGCCACTCTGTGGCTGTCTCATGCTGTTGCCACCTTAACACTATGTAAATGGGCCACTCTGTGGTCCCCTCATGCTGCTGCTGCCACTACATAGCCACTATGTCACCTTGCCACTCTGTGGTTTTATTAATGCTGCTGCTACCTCAACACTATGTCAATGGGCCACTCTGTGGCTTTCACATGCTGCTGCCACCTCAACACTAGGTAAATGGGCCACACTATGGCCTCCTTATGCTGCTGCTAACTCAACACTATGCCACCTTGCCAGTCTGTGTCCTGCTAATGCTGCTGATAACTTAACATAATGTCACTGGGCTACTCTGTGTTCTCCTCATGCTATTGCTATATCAACACTGTGTCACTGGGCCAGTCTGTGGCCTCCTCATTCTGCTGCTGCCACCTGCACACTATATCAACTTGCCACTTTGTGGTCTCCTCATGCTGCTGTTAACTCAACACTATGTCACTAGGCCATTCTGTGGCTTCCTAATGCTGTTGCTACCTCAACATTATGTAAATAGGCCACTCTCTATGTGACCTTCTCATGCTGCTGCCACCTCCACACTGTCACCTTGCCAGTATTTGGCCTCCTCGTTCTGCTGCTATCTCAACACTATGCCACTGGGCCACTCTGTGGCTTTTTAATGCTGTTGCCACCTCAACACTATGTAAATGGACCACTCTGTGGCCTCCTCATGCTGCTGTCACCTCCATACTATGTTACCTTGCCAGTCTTTGGCCTCCTCGTGCTGCTGCTAACTCAAAACTATGTCACTGGGCCACTCTGTGGCTTTCTCATGCTGTTGCCACCTCAACACTATGTAAATGAGCTACTCTGCGGTCTCCTCATGCTGCTGCTGCCACCACCTCCCTACTATGTCACCTTGCCACTCTGTGGTTTCCTTATGCTGCTGCTGCTACCTCACTCCTGATACCCCTGATAGAGCTAATCGCACAGGTACTTAACTGAATGTGATAATGATGTAAATATCCCTGGGTAAAACATGTATGAATACCCCCACAATGCACAGTGTAAATACGTGAAACTAACACTGTGCAAAAAAATTATAATTGATGGTGCAACTGAAATATACACGCGATGAATGGGGACCAATATCAGGCCGGAACCGTGTCCAGTCAAAAATGACACTAAGTAAGTCAAAGGGTCCGCATATGAAAGTGTGTATAAAAAGGGTCTGCAAGTGACCACAGCTGCTAGCTGCAATAGACACTGGTGCAACATACAACAACAAAATGCCCACAGTAAATATGTCAATAAACATACAGTGAAGATAAAACTGCATGTAGGTGATTTGGGACAACCAGTGGTCTGTTAGAAAAGTCACCAGATCATATATTATGGCCCAATGGTAAACCCACAAACCACACAACCATTGCATGTAAATAACACCATATAACTGTGAGAAACATTATTAATTACCCATGATGAGCGAAGTACCCGAGGCAAAAGTAATGCCTGTGCCCCAACGCGCGTTTCGCCAACCTATTGGGGTACAATCTATTCCTGTTTTTTTTTTGGCTTTAGCAATACTGATGGATTACTGACCAAATGCTGACCGAGTAAAGGCAGAAGCTCAACAGAGAGGATCTGTTTTTTTTAAGGCAATCTGTCCACCAGCTGAAGCTCAACAGAAGATGGGTGTTGCAACAGGACAACGACCCAAAGCATATAAGTAAATCAACAATAGAATGGCTTAAACAGAAGAAAATACACCTTCTGGAGTGGCCCAGTCAGAGTCCTGACCTCAACCCGATTGAGATTCTGTGGCATGACCTCAAGAAAGCGATTCACACCAGACATCCCAAGAATATTACTCAACTGAAACAGTTCTGTAAACATAGAATGTGTCGGCAGATAAGAACCATTTGGCCCATCTAGTTTGCCCAATATACTAAGTACTATGGATAGCCCCTGGCCCTATCTTATATAAAGGATGGCCTTATGCCTACCTTTATATAAGATAGGGCCAGGGGCTATCCTTAGAGGAATGGTCAAGAATTACTCCTGACCGTTGTGCACTTCTGATCTGCAACTACAGGAAACGTTTGGTTGAAGTTATTGCTGCCAAAGGAGGTTCAACCAGTTATTAAATCCAAGGGTTCACATACTTTTTCCACCTGCACTGTGAATGTTTACATGGTGTGTTCAATAAAAACATGATAACATTTAATTCTTTGTGTGTTATTAGTTTAAGCAGACTGTGATTGTCTATTGTTGAGACTTAGATGAAAATCAGATCACATTTTATGACCAATTTGTGCAGAAATCCACTTCATTCCAAAGGGTTCACATACTTTTTCTTGCAACTGTATCTTACAGAACTTTATCGACTTGTACCTTCAATCAATTTTCTTTATAGCCCTTTAATAGCAATAAACAGCAAGACCAGAAACAACAATGCAACATGTCTGTCATTTATCAGCCCCAAATTTAAGTCATGTTTAGACCTGACAAGGATTGAATACTTTACTTTGTTTCTGCATGCCCCTCCCATTCCAAAGTTTATAATAATTTGCTCATAGTCCAAGATCCCACTAAGTGCCATTATGATGCCTCATTGGAAAAGGCACTTGAAAAAAACCTTCAGCAAGGCAGAGATATCATCTTTTTTTTGTTACTCTAATGGGATCTCTCGCTTTATATGTGTGAAAGAAAACTATTCAAAACTATATAAAAATATTTTTTTAATAGGCTTTTTTCCTCGAGTTAGCTGTTACTCTGATGCTGGCACACTGGTACATTACTGGTCGGGCTGTCCCATGGTAAAACAATTCTGTCATGAAGTTAATAATAAAAGGTGTGCTCCCCCAAGATTTCACTCACAGTGGAACTAACCTTTCATAATTGACACAGCCAAGGTTTATCCCCTTGAACAAAAACGTACCCACTTTTTGTCATTTTAGCAGACAAACCTTTAATCTTGCTGAAGTGGTAGGACTTATACACCCCCCCCCCCCCACATAAACACACACACACACACACACACACACACTTCTGACTTATAGACTACATAAGTACACCACATTTGTAAGATAGAAGAGTTTGCAGGATACAACTATTACTTTAGAATATAGAAACCCTGACTCAATTTCATAACTAGGAAAACCCAACTCCTTTTCCGCTTCTAGACTTTATTTATTTACTACAGCTCTATAATTGACTCTCATCTCTTTGTTGGTAGCCTAACTTTTTGGTTTTAATATATCTTTTAAATGGTGTTTAATGGTGTTTTCGGGGAACTCCTCCATGAAATGTCCTCGTGCTTCATGGTAACAAATTAATTTGCTCACAAATAGTACCCCACATTTATCTTGATTAAAGATCCCATGTTAAATCTCATGCGCAAAGATGTTTGATGTCACCACACCGGCCAGTGTGATGACCACGCGAGATTTCGAGCTGGATCTTCAATCAAGATGGCCGCATCAGACTCATTATGAGCAAATAGATAAGGTGAGTATTTAAAAAAAATATATAACAGATTAACTCCGACAGCCCTCAATGGTCATCTCAGATGCCGCGATCAGCGCTGAACATGGTATTTGAGGGATTCAATGACGGGGGTGGCACCCACTACAAATAAATGCACTTCGTGATGTATCCAAAATCAAAGTTTTGAGAACTTTGCTCATCTCTATCTTTAAATCTTCAAATATGCTGCTTAGACAAAGATTTAAAATGTTTGCTTTCGCTAGCCACCGCTAAGTGGAACTTGGGAACTTGCAGCATCCCACAGTCCATCTAGTGGCAACTGAAGTCAGTCAGCATGTTATCTTTAAAACCATTTCTATACATGGGATTTGAAAGAGCTCTAATCATGATAAAGATTTAATAAAGAACACTGAATTTTTAACTTATTTAGAATTAGAAAATAAATTATGTTTGACTATTGTGAAACATGTAAGTATGCTGTGGCTTTCAACATACACTACATCACAAAGTCATTAATCATATAATTCAGCTGAAACAAACCCACAAATCCCTATGCTTTGAAATAAGTTGATACCCTCATTACTTGGTACTTGTATCAACAAAATTCTACAGATCTTAATTTGTTCTAAAACAATCAAATTCACTTGAGATTTTCTCTTAGTTGCCATATTTTGCAAGCATGAAAGGAATTTTGTGTGAATGTACACTCTTTGCCCTCAAATTTTACTTAGATAAACTCTATTGTATAAGACTATATTTACACAGTTCTATCCAACATATACTGTACAGTCATATCTCATTTCAGATGTCTAGGATTGCGTAAATCTCTATAACGCTGCATGATTGGTTCTAATGCTTTGAACCTTTTGAAAGTCAATACACTTTTTAATGTATATTCTGCTATTGTGTAATGACATTTGTCTAATGCAGATTGTTTTGTTGCTTAGGATGAAATTGAAAAGCAGAGAATGTACTACCTTGCTATGAAACACCAGTTTAGCAATTTCATATTACTCTGCAAGATTTCTTTGCTGATTAATAAGCAACACATACAAACCCAAGAGCAATAATTCTTGTCATTCAAAGAGAATGCATAGTTTACAGTCAGAATTTCAACCAGTAACTGGCAGACCGTCGATTAAGGCAAGTATTTTTGATAACAGTCTGAAAAAAACAAATTCAATATTTGGCAATTATCAATTTTTGTAATTCCTACCTTCACCCTCTGCAGGTGCTGTTTAGCCTTCTCCAAATCTCGTATTTCACCTTGCTGATCAGCAAGAACTGTCTCAGCTTCACCTAGCCACTGGTTGAGGTTATTCATGTCATCCTGTAGTTTCATCCACTGCTCCAGAGACATGTCAAACTTCCTGAGAACAAGAAAAATCTGTGTTTCAACCAAACTGTAATTGCAATTTGCTGGTGCACTCTAGGAGTTGAATATAATATATAATATTAGAATATAAAACAGTTAAAGTTATGTATATATAAATCAAAAGTAAACACAGAAATAAAATGTTTAAAGCTAAATCATTTAATAACCATTTCAATAACCAAATTACAGTAGCATAGCTTGTACCTTGCTGTGCTGCATTTACCCCAATAACATTTTTCTGCTTTTTTATGTTACCTTTTCCAAACAGCTATCAACAACTTTTTATATTGGTTACTAGAGTTAATTTGATTATTGGCAACACATTATTCATTACAAAAGGTTTACAGAGACTGTTATTAGTGGTAGAGAATATCCGAAAAGGTTCAGAATGAAAATAAAAGAATATGCTGTAGAAAAAACAAAGTAGCCTTTAAGAATATAATCAATTGAAAACCTTTTCTCATGGGTATATATGGTCCAGACCTATGGGTTTGTTGAATTATATGGTAAAAAAAAAGTGTATATATGAACAACATACTAAATTCATAATTAAAGTGCCAGGAGGTAGACATGTGAATGGTATGTATCAACATAAGTAGTAATCAGTGAATTTCTTGAAATTCAATTCGAATTTGATTTGGCAGAATGGATGGGCTATTCAGTTTGGGTCCCAAACTTGAAACAAAAAGGGCTCCAATTGCCATGCAAAGTTGTAGATGACATTCTGCGATTTCCTAGGACTGTATGCAACTCATTTCAAGCTTTTTAATGCCAATCCAACTTTAGTCATCTAAAAATTGACAATCACTTTAAAAAACAAACTGTACTGTTTTTATGCTTAAAAGAAAGTCTGATCATTTTTCACAATTTGATGCAAATGCCTGCTGGTGTGTTTACCTGCCTGGGGTCATGTAATCCTCCTTTTATTATCTTTTTTGTCTTCCAATTTGAAAAACGGCTTGTGTTAAGAAATTTGGCAAAATCGA
Organism: Bufo gargarizans; assembly: GCF_014858855.1. NCBI lineage: Eukaryota > Metazoa > Chordata > Amphibia > Anura > Bufonidae > Bufo > Bufo gargarizans. The sequence goes on from NC_058082.1 coordinate 239,695,371, forward strand.
ATTGCCAAAAATTCCGACTCAAAATTGACCTAAATAGTTCAGAATCAATTTGCTCATCTCAAAACATGAGCCACAAATCCTTCTAATGTACTGTACATTATAGCACATTACAATACTACATTTCATAAAGACCACAGTGTACACACTGGTACTCACTTGTAGCTAAGAAAGTGTGCAAACTTATTGAATTGCTGACAAAATAATAAAAAAAAATACATAACTAATAAATGCATGCAGGAAAAAAATTACTAGAGTTTCTCTTCAACTGGATTTATTTCTTTTTTTCAGAAATTGGCTGCATGATATTTTCTATTCTGTCAGATGCTCCTTAGACCGGCACTGGCACTTAATACACCTAAGTATTCTCATATCAGTGCTTACAGCATATATTTTCAGAGGAAGGCATTTCATAATTCAAGTTAAATGCCCATGGAGTATCATTTTGTGGACACTTAGAAGTGGAACATATCAATGTTTTTCAGATCTCAAATCTTTCACTTGTTTTTAAATTGCTGCTCCTACCTGTAAAGAATGTTACAATGTGTCTGCTACTATTGTAAATTGCTTTACTATCCTTTTGCTAATCCACACTGGTACACAAGGATAACATCATTAAACATTTTAGGGGAGATTTATCAAAGACCATCATTTTACGCTGATATTTCAAATGTTCTATGTAGTGATAGACGAACATTGGCTGGGACAGTTCACGAACGCAATCAAATGTTCGCGAACTGCAATTTTGCGTCGGGCCCTATTCACTTTAATGGCAGGCAAACCTGAAAAACATTCAGCTCGTATTTGCAGCCACCAAATACTAACTAGAAGTGCACAAATTTTTCCACAACATGGACAGTGACATACCAGAGGGGGGCAAAAATTCCCAACAAAAATATGTATTTTAATCAGGGGCCATTTTTATGCGTCATAAAGGGAAACTCAAAAATGTGACCTGAATTTTTATTTCAGGCCACGGGAGTACAGACCCCAAACATTAGGAATTCAACGGACAGAAAACATCAAATGATTATGTGGCTGGAGGTATAGTAGACGGTTATTGGATATCAATTTTATTGCAGGCCAGTGGACTACAGGCCCCAAAAATTATCCATTCACCATACAGGAAAGAACAATTGATAATGTGGCTGGAGGTACATTAGGTGGTCACCATAAAATAATTTTACTGTTTACCAGTTAGATTACAGGCCCCAAAAATTATGCATTCACCGTACATAAAAGATCAAGTGATTATGTGGCTGGAGGTATATTAGACGATCAATGGATGTCAATTTTACTGCAGGCCAGTGGACTACAAGCCCAAAAAATTATTCATTCACCGGACAGAAAACATCAAGTGATTATGTTGCTGGAGGTATATTAGACGGTCATTGGATATCAATTTTAATGTAGGCTATTACAAATATATGTCAAATACATATGTTTAATAGAACAAAAAATATAAAATTGGATTAAAACATAGCTAACGTAATCACCCCTCTTGAAAAAAAATAATAATAATAATAGTTGAAATTCGATAACACGTGGTTGTCACAGGTGTTGAATTCCTCCAAGGTCCCAAACATTGGGCATTCACTGAACAGCAAAGGCCTTTTATGCCGCTGTATTTGCATAAGACAGGGACCATTATTTGCTCTGAGTGGTGGCAAATATGTGTGGTCTGGCATGAGGAAATTCAATTAAATGTGTTCATCACAGGAGTTGAATTCCTCTGAGATCCATGCCTCATTCATTTTTAATAATGTGAGTTAGTCCACACTGTCATGAGCTATGCGGGTGCGCTTAAAGGTCACAATACCCCCTGCTGCGCTGAACGTCCTTTCGGACAGGACACTCGACGAGGGGCAAGCCAAGATTTCCATGGCAAATTGTGCCAGATCTGGCCACAGGTCAAGCCTGCACTCCCAGTAGTACAGGGGTTCCTGGCTTCTCAGAGCGTCCACATCGACCATTAACCCAATGTAGTCAGACACCTGTTGGTCTAGGCACTCCCTGAGGCAGAGGATGGCTGTCGATGGGTTGGCTGCAAGAATGATCTCATATCCAAAGTAACCAACACATCTTCAAAACGCCCTCTTCTTGCTTGCGCTGTAGGATTGGTTCTTGCAACTGTTTCTCTGTGGGTGGAAATTCGTCTGCCAGTGCCTGCAACAGCAGAATGCAGCATCTCTCGAAGCAAGGTCTGGAAATGCTGCATTCTGCTAGCCCTCTGTGATGCTGGTAACATGTCCACCATTTTGTGTTTGTACCGGGGGTCTAAGTACGTTGCCACCAAGTACTGGTCCTTGCCCTTTATGCTTTTTATATGGGAGTCCCTCTTCAAACACTGGAGCTTGAAGGCCCCCATTTGCACTAAATTTGTTGCGGTGGAGCACCCTGGCTCCTGCTCATCGCCCAGGAGAATGTCGTCCTCGGTCTCCTCCCCCATCCACGGACAACACCAGGGATCCCAGAAAAATGTAAAGCCTGCTCTTCTTGCTCCTCCTCCTCAGCCTCCCCCCAGGCACCATCCTCCTCTAAATCCTCTTCAGACTCCTGATGACTTGACTCAGATGGAGTAGCCCCCCCCCCCCCGAATTCATTCAGCTTTGCGGCTTCCTCATCTTCTTGTTCTTGCCCCTCGAAGGCTTAATCAATGACACAACGCAATGTATGCTCCAGAAAGAAGGTGTAAGGTACAATGTTACTGATGGTGCCCTGGTTGCGACTGACCAGTTTGGTGATCTCATCAAATGGCCGCAAAAGTCTGCATGTTTTGCATATGAGCAGCCACTGGCGTGGTGTCCCAATTGCCACAAATTTTCTAAAGGCCTCCAAGTCCACCAGTTTATATGGCAGTAGTGTGGCTTTGTGGATTCTGACAGTGTTGCTCCCACTGGGCTCAGTAATGCGAAGCCAGGTACCTTTCTAAGGCGGTGGTCCCTGGGTGAGTGTTGGGATTACCGCGACTTATGCGTTGACAGCACAGGCTGCAGATGGCAACACTATTGTCAGGAGCTGACACATTAAAAAAAGCCCACACTGTGGAGCCATGTGCCGGAGTCCTGGGAGCACCAGACGTGCCTGGTGGATGGCTGGCTTCAGATACATTTGCAGTCTGCTTTTTGCCTCCTGTGCACTGCGAGTTCTGCCTGCTTCTCCTTCTTCTCCTCCCTATCTGCTGCTCCTTCTCTCCCTTTGAACTCCCCTCCTCTTCCTCTCTTGTGGGCACCCATGTGATGTCCATTGAAACGTCATCATCAGAGAGTGAGGCGGGTGCCGATACAGAGGATGAGGAGGGTGCAGAAGCGGAAGGCTGAGTGAGCCACTTAACCAACTCTGGTGCGTCCTTTGACGTAATCGAATGCACCTTCTCCAACTTCCTACTTAGGCTCTGGACTGGTGCACCTTACCACCCCTGCGGAATGGACTGCCTCTTCCTCTGCCTGTAATTTTCAGAAGAGCAGTATTTGTGGAAGCAGGTATATATAGCCCCATTAATGAGTATTTGCTGGAAGCAGGTATATCAAAACCCTTAATCAGTTTATTTTGGGGCAACAGGTATATAACACCAGTTGTAATTAGTTATTCCAGTTGAGTTTGTCCCTCTGTATAGCTGTGGTATCTCAGCAGAACCTCACACAGCTGCTGCACAATACAAATGCACTATATAGAAATTATATTATAAGCAGTGATGGTCAGTTTGCAGTGTTCGCCAACGAACACATGCAGGCTGCATTCTTGACTCACCCGTCCAGCGAATCACAGGTAAGCACTTACCTGTGCCTGTGTCGGGAGCCGGACTGAAATCAAATGCAGTCACCGAGAGCAGGCAGTACCGAGAACAGCCCGATGAAGGCCCCCGGCGGCTGTTTTTGGAACTGCCTGCTCCCGGTGACAGCAGTTACAATTAGTTGCTCTAATAGCATTTGTCCCTCTGTATAGCTGCAGTATCTCAGCAGAACCGCACACAAATGCTGCACAATACAAATGCACTATATAGAAAATATATAATAGGTATAACACAACCCTACCTCAATCAGATTTTTGGGGGGGCAACTGGTATATCACACCAGTTGCAATTAGTTGTTCCAATAGCGTTTGTCCCACTGTATAGCTGTGGTATCTCAGCAAAACCACACAAAAATGTTGCGCAATACAAATGTACTATATAGAACGTGTATTATAGGTATATCACACCCCTGCCCCAATCATTTTTAGGGGGGCAACTGGTATATCACACCAGTTGCAATTAGTTGTTCCAATAATGTTTGTCCCTCTGTATAGCTGTGCTATCTCAGCAAAACCTCACAAAAATGTTGCACAATGCAAATGCACTATATAGAAATTATATTATAGGTATATCACACTTCTTCCTCAATCTGTTTTTTTTTTTTTTTTGGGGGGGGGGGGGGCAACTGGTATATCGCACCAGTTGCAATTAGTTGTTCCAATAATGTTTGTCCCTCTGTATAGCTGTGGTATCTCAGCAGAACCGCACACAAATTCTACACAATACAAATGCACTATATAGAAAATATATTATAGGTATATACCACCCCTGCCTCAATCATTTTTTGGGGGGCAACTGGTATATCACACCAGTTGCAATTAGTTGTTCCAATAGCGTATGTACCTCAGTATAGCTGTGGTATATCAGCAAAACCGCACAAAAATGTTGCACAATACAAATGCACTATATAGAAATTATATTATAGATATATCACACCCCTGCCTCAATCAGTTTTTTTGGGGGGTAACTGATATATCACACCAGTTGCAATTAGTTATTCCAATAGTGTTTGTCCCTCTGTATAGCTTTGTTATCTCAGCAGAACCGCACACAAATGCTACACAATGCAAATGCACTATATAGATAGTATATTATAGGTATAACACAACCCTGCCTCAACCATTTTATTGGGGGGCAGCTGGTATATCACACCAGTTGCAATTAGTTCTTCCAATAGCGTTTATCCCGCTGTATAGCTGCGGTATCTCAGCAAAACCACACTCAAATGCTACACAATACAAATGCACTATATGGAAATTATTTATAGGTAGATCACACCCCTGCCTCAATCAGTTTTTTGGGGAGGCAACTGTTATTTCACACCAGTTGCAATTAGTTGTTCCAATAGAGTTTGTCCCTCTGTATAGGTACAGTATCTCAGCCGAACCACACACAAATGCTACACAATACAAATGCAGTATATAGAAATTATATTATAGGTATATAACACCCCTGCCTCAATCAGTTTTTTTTTGGGAGGGGGCAACTGGTATATCACGCCAGTTGCAATTAGTTGTTCCAATAGCGTTCGTCCCTCTGTATAGCTGCAGTATCGCAGCAGAACCTCACACAACTGCTGCACACTACAAATGCACTATAATATACTTTCTTTATGTTAGAAAGTATATTATAAGTATATCACACCCCTCACTATGTCACACCTCTCCACAGCACACCTATACTAGTCCTTCAAAGGACTTTTGTGGCCCTCTTAGCTAGCATTTGGTGTCTCTACCAGTCTGTCCCTGCTCCACACAGCAACCTCTCACTACACTATCAAAAGACTGAATGTAAAATGGCGGCCATATTGGTTTTATTTATAGGGTAGCAGGTGTGTCCATGTGCTGAAACGTCTCAATTGGCTGTCCTGTCCCACCTGATGGATGTGTCATGAGTCAAAGTTCCGCGCTATGCAAAAAATCATGGCGCGTGCGAATATCGCCATATGTTCGCAAGTTAGGCGAATCGCAAATAGGCAAATTGCGAACGAGCAAAGTTTGCCGCAAAACGACCGCCGGGTTAACTGCAAGGCCTTCTCTAGTCCTGTGCTGCTGGAATATACACCAAATTTATGATGAGGTTCAAGCATTGTCCAGCAGGGTGTGAGCCAGAATGCAATGGCAGCTCAGAGTTGTCATGTACTTCTTGAAGACAGAAGTAAACAGAAGAAGAAAAAGAAGAAAACAGGTGCAAGTAAAAATGTATCTTCTTTTTAGAAAGTGGTGAGGGTGGCACAGAAACGTTACTTGCAACAAAATTTGTCATAAGTGGCATTAAAAAAGTCACAAACATGGTTTTTGAAATTTTTCAAGCCACAAAAGTGATGCCAGGACATAATAAATCTCTCCATTCATCTCCTCCCTCATAACTGCTCACAGATCTGTTTGTGTTTACTAGCACTCCATTCACTTAATATATCTGATATTCCACAAGTTCTATGCTTTGGCATTTATTTGCCAGCTGCCATACCATTTATCTAAAAAATTTAAAAACATTTCCAGGAGGTGAGCAGTTCTTTATGTTATTTGTGTTTGAAAGTTATAATATTATGCAAACTATAAATAATACATTCAAATAAATCATTTTATAGCCCTGTTAGCACAATGGCTAATTGATAACCATATAGCTATATAAGAAAATATTCATAGTTGCTTTACCATATGCCTTTCATAATCTGTGAAATAACAGGCACAGCTATGAATATATAAAGAAAGTACAGTACAGACCAAAAGTTTGGACACACCTTCTCATTCAAACAGTTTTCTTTATTTTCATGACTATAAAAATTGTAGATTCACACTGAAGGCATCAAAACTATGAATTAACACATGTGGAATTGTATGCATAACAAAAAAAGTGTGAAACAACTGGAAATATGTCATATTCTAGGTTCTTCAAAGTAGCCACATTTTGCTTTGATTACTGCTTTGTACACTCTTGACATTCTCTTGATGAGCTTCAAGAGGTAGTCCCCTGAAATGGTTTTCACTTCACAGGTGTGCCCTGTCAGGTTTAATAAGTGGGATTTCTTGCCTTATAAATGGGGTTGGGACCATCAGTTGCGTTGTGGAGAAGTCAGGTGGATACACAGCTGATAGTCCTACTGAATAGACTGTTAGCTTATTTTTTCTTGGCATAATACAAATTCTAAGTGAAGAAAAACGAGTGGCCATCATTACTTTAAGAAATGAAGGTCAGTCAGTCCGACAAATTGGGAAAACTTTGAAAGTGTCCCGAAGTGCAGTCACAAAAACCATCAAGCGCTACAAAGAAACTGGCTCGCATGCGGACTGCCCCAGGAAAGAAAGACCAAGAGTCACCTCTGCTGCGGAGGATAAGTTCATCCGAGTCACCAGCCTCAGAAATCGCAGGTTAACAGCAGCTCAGATTAGAGACCAGGTCAATGCCACACAGAGTTCTAGCAGCAGACACATCTCTAGAACAACTGTTAAGAGGAGACTGTGTGAATCAGGCCTTCATGGTAGAATATCTGCTAGGAAACCACTGCTAAGGACAGGCAACAAGCAGAAGAGACTTGTTTGGGCTAAAGAACACAAGGAATGGACATTAGGTCTGATGAGTCCAAATTTGAGATCTTTGGTTCCAACCACCGTGTCTTTGTGCGACCCAGAAAAGGTGAACGGATGGACTCTACATGCCTGGTTCCCACCGTGAAGTATGGAGGAGGAAGTGTGATGGTGTGGGGGTGCTTTGCTGGTGACACTGTTGGGGATTTATTCAAAATTGAAGGCATACTGAACCAGCATGGCTACCACAGCATCTTGCAGCGGCATGCTATTCCATCCGGTTTGCTTTTAGTTGGACCATCATTTATTTTACAACAGGACAATGACCCGAAACACACCTCCAGGCTGTGTAAGGGCTATTTGACCATGAAGGAGAGTGATGAGGTGCTGCGCCAGATGGCCTCCACAGTCACCGGACCTGAACCCAATCGAGATGGTTTGGGGTGAGCTGGACCGCAGAGTGAAGGCAAAAAAGGGCTAACAAGTGCTAAGCATCTCTGGGAACTCCTTCAAGACTGTTGAAAGACCATTTCAGGTGACTACCTCTTGAAGCTCATCAAGAGAATGCCAAGAGTGTGCAAAGAAGTAATCAAAGCAAAAGGTGGCTACTTTGAAGAACCTAGAATATGACATATTTTCAGTTGTTTCACACTTTTTTGTTATGTATATAATTCCACATGTGTTAATTCATAGTTTTGATGCCTTCAGTGTGAATCTACAATTTTCAGAGTCATGAAAATAAAGAAAACTCTTTGAATGAGAAGGTGTGTCCAAACTTTTGGTCTGTACTGTACATGCACCTCTGACCAAGTTATACCTACCATAAGCAGCTGGTACATTTCCTGGCCCTACTATAATAAAACAAAAATAACCATAAAGTAAAATAATATATATCATACCATAGGTATGGTGATAATAATTTATAATATCAATCATACAGTACCATAACCATAAGTTCATAAAAAAAAAAAAAAAAAAAAACAATAGAGGGGAATTTATCATTCCTTCCATGCCAGTTTTCTGGCATAAAAAAATTTCAAACCCCATGTTTGTGACTTTTTTAATGCCAGTGGGACAATTTGCCACATGACATGTTTTTACGCTGCACTCACCATTTTCCCAAAAAGGGGGAGTGGTGAGGGTAGGGAAAGAGAGGGGGCAGTGAGCTTGGAACATTTATGTTCATTAATGCCAATTTTTTTGTGTGAATGAAGACAGAAATCTATGGCAGCTTTGAGACTGAACAAATACTAAAGTGCTAAATTATGACAAACTCTTAAATAGTTAACTGTTAGGAAGAACAAGAATAATGCTGTTAAAGGGGTTGTCTGGGTTCAAAGTTGAACCCGGATACACCCACTTTTTCATCCAGACAGGCCCCCTGATAGGAGTTTTTTTGTTTATACAGTATTTTTAAACTGCTAAATGGAGGATTACGCCTAGCAGAGTAGCTTACCCATGGAGAGCCCGGTACGTCAACGGATCTTCATAAAATTCCTTTGCCCTGCGTAATACAGCGCAGGGCAAAGGAGAGCATCGAAGCATGAAAGGTCGGCTGCCTGGGTAAAAATGTGGGTATGTCCGTGTTCAGCTCTTAACCTTGACAACCCCTTTAATATATGAGATGCTTTTTTTTTTTTTTTTTTTTTACAGAAGTGTCCCTTTAAGTCCAAGGACAAAATTGGACACCATCAGAACAAAGCCAGGAATCTCTTTCTAACCAAGACCTTGGGTTAAGGTATCTTAATTTTTTTCTAATGGTAGCCTCTTCAATTCTCATGACTAAATGTACTATATATACTATATCAACTGTCTGAATAGGGCTTTTTACAAAAACATATTTTACTATGTTTTTGTTTATTGCTTTCAGCAAGTATGAGTCTATTGTGTAGACAATGCTTTCAAGCTTAAGAAACAAATGACGCTTAAGCTTTGCTAAAGCAACATTTTTACATTTCCAATATGTGCATATGGACTTTAAACAACGTAATAGAAGTTCTGTATAGCACTAAATGAAATTATTTACACCTTAACATAATAACCTCCAGGGTAAAGGCAGTATTATAAGAAATTCACCATATGAATACTAAGTTTGGCTAAATGATCCCATTACTATAAAATTACATGTGGTAGAAGCAAAAATAGCTTATGTATGCAAAATGCAATCCATTGCAAATGTAATCACATGCCTGGTTTACATACTGTGGGTACAAAGCATTGTACAATGTACACATTGTCATAATGGATTGCGCATATTTTAACTTTGGTAAATAAAATATAAATGTAATTAGTAAATGTAATTTTCCTATTGTTTATTCTGTTAGCTACACAGTCTACATCTTATGCAACCATATAGAATGATTACCTGCAGACAATACCAATCTAGTTCTTTGATCTACAAATATAAATACACCAAGAAACCAAAAAAGTGCGGGACACCTACAATGTTCTTGCTATTCTATAGAAAGCTATAGTATTGTTATGGTCTATTGACATACCAAGAACTCCATCAGTACCTGAAGATTTCCCTTCTTATCTGGGATGTAACATGTATTTATATACATATCAAGCTAAATCCAAAGTGTTCTACCTTCAATCAAATCTCTAGCCATTCCTGTAAGTGTGCGACATCACAAGATTATATTATGCTTAGCAAGGTGTTTTGTCAATGGCCACAGATCTTCAATACAAAGCTAGTGGATAATTTTAGCTAGAAAGCATGAATTCTGTATAAAGAGGTAATGATAAGAAATGCCAGATGGTACTGTAAATGTTTCATACAATCATATTATGTATAACTAACAAGAGGTAAGGATAACAGCAAATCACCTTAAAGGTTTATTTTCGGTACAGGATAGATCATCAGTATCAGATTAATGGGAGTCTGATACTCCGCAACCCCACTGATAATTTGTTTTGAATAGCTGCCAATGCCAAAAACTATAGAGTGGACAGAACTGGAAGCCATGTGTAAATGCTGGGGTACTGCACCTCAGCTCCCATTTAAGTGAATGTGAGCTGAGCTTCAGTACATTGATGCCAGAAACTACATAGTAGACTGAGCCTTCCATACACTGTATAGTTTTTGGCATCAGCAACTGCCCAAAACATCTGATCAATGGGGGTGGTGGGTGTCAGGCCCCCATTGATCTGATATTAATAATCTATCTTTAAGATAGGTCATCAATATCTAAATATTGGAAAACGTCTTTAATTACAGTAGCAGTTATGAAACTGATGCTACTGAGAGTATATGAATATTTGTGAATTTTGATTCCTGGAACACAGTCTTTTAAACTCTGAAGGCCTATTATTGAAAGTATGAAGTCTGAATTATGTACACTTGCTTATGGCTCATATTCAGGACAGTAACAGTATACATTAGGCACAAAAATCCATAAAATGTGTGTTATTGTCTAAATGCTTATTGTTTAAATAGATTAAGTCTAGATCAATGTCTGATGGGAGGGTATAACTCCCAACACCCCTACTGATTAGCTGTTTGAACGGGACATGATATTTCTGTGAGCACCATGGCCTCTTTATAGGCCAGAAATGTCACTTTCACATGGCCTAGGTGCAGTTCAGTCCCATTCAAGTGAATAGTGCTGCAATACAAAGCACAGCTGCTATACACTGAACTGTGATTTGTATGCTGTGAAGGGGCTGCAGCTCTCACTCGAACACCATGGCCCATGAGCTCTTTAAACAGCTGATCGGTGGTGATGTCGGCCCAGTATTAATTAGATATTAACAGTGCAAATGTGGCGCACTGGAGCAACGAATGACCAAATGAGGTGCACACAGTAGAGTAGGCTCACCCAGTCTACTCAAAAGGGTTACAGTAAATACAAAAAGAACTGGGCACTCTCGAATACTGGAACCAATATAAAATTTATTAAACCAATAACTGAATGAAATCACGATAAGCAGAAAATGATAAAATCGATAATAAAATTGAATGTGTTTCGATTTTATTATCGATTTTATCATTTTCTGCTTATTGTGATTTTATTCAGTTATTGGTTTAATAAATTTAATGTTGGTTCCAGTTTTCGAGAGTGCCCAGTTCTCTTTGTATTAATTAGATATTGTTGACCAATCCTCATGATAGGTCATCAATAACTTACTTCCAAAAAACCTTTAAAGGAGAAAATCTTATCTTTATGATGAGATCAATGATTACCTTTCCTGGTTACATTCTTTTCTCATTCTGTACAGGTACATCTCCAACTTGCTGTGTGTGACCAAAGGTAGGTGTGTGATTATTCTTCACAGCATTGAAGTCTAGAGAAACTAGAACTTTACCTTTGTAAGGAAACATTACACAGGCCAATGGCAGGGAGATTGTCAGGAAAGAACCATATATCCATATATTCCCAATGATTGTCTATTTGCAGTTACACTAATATGCAACACTCATCTCTCTGTATGGCGCTGAGCAATATTTACTGAAACAGTTTTTCTCCACCAAAAATCATTGTCAGCTTCACATCCATGTTTACACAGGATTATGAGGAAATCTGCAACTCATGTACTTTGTGTGAACATAAATTATCAAGAGACCAAAGGAACCTGATAGAATATACGACTTACTTCTTCCAAGGCTTGTCTAGATCTCCTCCTCATTTATTTACTTATTGAATTCCTAAAAACATTGGGAATGTATTGTTGCTTCACTAATCCAGCACCTCTACTAACAATGAAACAATCTCTCAAGTTTCAGATATTCTTCTGACATTTTTCTCTTCCCTATACCTTTAATTCATGTTGGACTTGGAACATGAGGCAAGGTAAATCAGTCTGTTATCATACTTCTTTCAATCTCCCATAATTATCTCTATATTTAAGACATTAAGGCAGTGCAAACACAATCATCCTTTGGTGTGTACCGTCTCAGTGGATCCTTGTCCCTAAGAAAACAAATACTGTAATTGTTTCTAAGTGAACGAATACTGTGCAAGATGATGGGCTATTATCCACAATGTGTTTTACAAAGGTTCCACATGAATTAACATAATGAATTCATAGACTCTGAATCACCGATATACAACACATGTAAGTATTAAGAACTATAAATAACTAAGCTGACTGAATGCCAGGTAACAGAACACATTGGTTAAAAATAATGTCATGTGACCTGCAATGCCTGTCTCAAAAGCTGCAAAGACAACTTGTGCATTGTCACTTTAGTAGGTGCGACATTCCTGACAAGCGAAGTATATAGCTAAGCTTCAGCTATGCCAGCATGTCATGCAATTATCCAACATAGCAAAATAGTCCTGGTTAGCTAAGTTTTCCATACATAGTTATTCTCAGACTGTGAAAATGAACACGGAATAATTCAAGCTTTACAGTTCTAGATTTACACAGATGAAATAAGAATGCAAAGTGTTCAGTTTACAAAGCCCCTTGGGTTCTCCTCCTGCGTTGTTTCTCATAAAACAGGGTCAAGTATATGAAAGACTTGAAGATTAGGGATGAGCAAACCAGTGGAAGTTCGGGTTCGCCGCGTTCGGCCGAATTTCAGGTTATAGTCCAGGTTCTGGGTCAAGTTCGGGTCCCGAACCCGGACCCCATTAAAGTTAATGGAGACTTGAACTTCACTTTATTATTTTCCGTCAACTTAAAGGCAGCCTATAAACTGTGGATGGGTTTATAGGACACAAAAGGACACCTGCTGATTCTCTGCTTTGTAATTAAATTGCTTTTTCATAAAAATAACAATTCTGATAAAAGCCTGCGAGACCGAACTTTGCAAGTTTGGGTACCTATACCCAAACCCAGACTTTTTCATTTAAGTTCAGGTTCGGTGTTTGGGTGATTTTATTATTTTCCGTTATAACATGCTTATAATGGAAAATAATAGCATTCTTAAGACAGAATGCTAAATAAAATGGCCATTGAGGAGTTAAAAATGATTAAAAAACTCACCTCATCCACTTGATCGTGCAGCCGGTATCCTCTTCTTTCTGCAGGACCTGCAAAAGGACCTGCGATAACTTCACCATGCTCACTATGTGGTGAACTCGATGAAGTCAATACAGATCCTTCTATCTTCATTCAGCAAGTCTTGCAGAAAGAAGAAAGAAGAGGATACCGGCTGCACGATCAAATGGATGAGGTGAGGTTTTTTTAAATTATTTTTAACCCCTCAAAGGCTAAGAATGATATTATTTTCCAACTTCAATGAAAAAATCTAGGTTCGGGTCCGGGTACCTGAAATCACAAAGTTCGGTCTCGCAGTCTTTTATCAGAATTGTTCTCTTTATGAAAAAGCAATTTGATTACAAAGCAGAGAAGCAGCAGAAGTACTTTGGAGTCGTATAAACCCATCTGCAGTTTACAGGCTGCCTTTAAGTTGACAGCTTCTGAAATGGGCTGTTGCAAAGCTGACAAGAGCTCTTCTTATTGCTTTACTTCATTTTGTGATCATTGCATTATTTTAGATTAGGGTTTGTGCATATTGCAGAACTGTGTTCATGGAGCCTGTATGATAGTGTTCTCATATTTTCCTGCTCACCGATTTTCACCCTATGTTGTGCTCTGTTATTTACATTGCTTGGTTCATCATGTCATGTAGACATTTCACAGAACCAATTGCCTCCCAACATCAATCAATGTTAATAACCCAACTGGTCAGTGGTAGCAATGTATATGAGTGGACATTGATGTGAATATGATGTGGATTCACACTTCCATATTAAAAGTAAATGCCAGAGATACCAGATGCTAAATGCTGGAGAGCCTGGTAATCAGCTGGTAATTTTCCTTAAAGAGGTCCTGTCACCACAAAATACAGTGCAATCATGTTAAAGAGCAGGAGGAGCTGAGCAGATTGATATAAAGTTTCAGTAAAAACTTATAATTTATACATTTACATCTTTGTTATTTCTGAGCCCAGCTGTACATGGGGAAGGTGGTATTAGGGATTGATAGTGTAGCAAACTCACCTTTTTGCCAGAGTTTGCCATGAGCTTTTGGAGGGGGCTGCGTGCTCGCCTCTTGCCCTGGGATTATGGTCCCTTAAGTTATTGGGTCTTAAGACACTTGGGACTGAGCCCTCTGTCCCTGGATTGCATCATTTGCCTTACTTGCTTGGATGAAGCACATGGTGAGAACAATAGATAGCGGCCATTTTAACTCACACTGTTCTGACTTTTCCACACGGTGCTATCTTGCCTGTATTTGGTGCACAGAGACATCATTCAGTAGTTTGAAACTATCAAACAGGGGACACATTTATTAGTGACTATTTTCTGTATAACTTGTATATTTTCAGTGTAACTGTATCTTCCAAACTATTGAACGGATGTGGGTACATTTTGGATATGTGGTTCACCCAGATCCCCCGGTTCCGAGGATATATTGGTTATGGGGTTATTGCATGTTTTGGGGTACCTGTGATATGTTTTATAAAACTGTATTTCTCTGCCTTTGATAATTATATTCGCCAGTGTGTTCAATAATCATCATCGGCAGAGGGGGGGATTTTGTGTGGGTCGGTTTCTATTGTCCCATTGTCCCATTGTGTGTTTAAATGGTGATGTCTGTCCTGTTGTCTCCACATGTGTATTGGTGATCTCCCTTTTGTCCTGAGAGATAATTGGATTTCCCTCGGTTGTCTCTGGGACAGAGAGGAGGAAACCATGATGCATTGTGGGGATGTGTTGTATCTGTCCTGTATTTGCAAAACAGTAATAAAAACCAGGCTGGGTGTGCATAACATGCTGCCTGCAAATTGCACTGTATTTTGTGGTGACAGGTCCTCTTTATAGTGGACCTTCCAGCTGCATGAACGTCAGGCCTCC
Source organism: Bufo gargarizans (assembly GCF_014858855.1). NCBI lineage: Eukaryota > Metazoa > Chordata > Amphibia > Anura > Bufonidae > Bufo > Bufo gargarizans. The sequence continues at coordinate 239,710,499 of NC_058082.1, forward strand.
ATTGATCTGGCCCCTCCAGGCCCGCCCCTCTCCTCTAGATTGACAGCCTACTTCTCTCCATCTTGGCCGAATTCTCACGCCTGCGCCATGTGCGTCTGTATTCGACACAGGCGCAGTGACTGTTGGACTGCATCCTGCGCCGTAATCGGTGCAGGCGCAGTGAAGATGCCGGCGCAGGGAGCGGTCCGACAGTCACTGCGCCTGTGCTGAATACAGAAGCACACAGCGCAGGCACGAGAATTCGGCCGATATGGAGAGAAGTAGGTTGTCAATCTAAAGGAGAGGGGTGGGCTGGAGGGACGCGCTCGGGGCCGAAATAGTGAGTAGACGGAGCCTCTAGGTGCTGAAAAGACGCCCCCATAGCACCTAGAGGCTCATTTGCATATCAATAAAAATAAATTTTTAAGCTTTACCGCTCCAGACAAAGGTAATACATGAACATGGTTAGGTATAGCAGACACTAGCAGATCGCTAGTGTCAGACAGCTAAATAGGTGAAAATCTGGTGGTGGATACCCTTTAAAGAACAAGCATTCAAGGAAGGCAGCAGGCGCGCAGCAATTACCCACTCCCGACTCAAGGAGGTAGTGACGATAAATATTAATACAGCACTCCTAAGTGGCCCTGTTATTGGAAAGAATGCACTTTCCATTAACGAGTATCTATTGGAGGGCAAGTTTGGTGCCAGCAGCTAACTTGCTCCCAGCCTCTACAACGTTCACCAAGTGTGCCAACATGATGAGGACTGTGATGACCAGACTCTTGGCTACTAAGACTGGACTTGTAGGTGAGGGCCTGTTGCCGCTTTGTTAACTCTAGATAACTTCTAGGCGATCGCATGTCCCCATGACAGCGACAATCCATTTGGATGTCTGCCTTATCAACTTTGGAGCAATTTTTCAACAAGGACCTTCTGGTATAGCACCGTTTTGCATGTCCTCTCCACCAGAGGAATAACAGATGAGAAGTTCTCTTTGTAGCGGGGGTCGAGAAGGGTAAACAACAAGTAATCCGGGTTGTCTAAAATGCGTAAAAAAACACACGGTGGGAAAGGCAGCCTAACAAGTCAGCCATGTGTGCCAGAGTACTAAACAGGCAAGACTTTGCTGTCATAATCAGAAGGTGAGCTGACCCTGTAAAAGATTTTAGGTGAGGGCCTGCTGGTGACCTGACCCTGTAAAACATTATATGCTATAGCCTGCAGTTGAGCTGACCCTGTAAAACATATGCGAGGGCCTGCAGTTGAGCTGACCCTGTAAAACATTATATGCGAGGGCTTGCAGTGGAGCTGACCCTGTAAAACATTATATGTGAGGGCATTATATGCGATGAATAAGCATGTTGATATGATGGAAGAGGATGAAAAAAGGAAAATTTAACCATATACCCTTTTTTGTGGTGGAACGGGTGCATGGGAATACTGTGTATTCAGTACATTAAACAACACATTTAAAGGGCCTTTGTTCATCCACTTTTCTCTGGTGGAGTCGAGAAGTCATGGTCAATCTACGCCTTGTTCATTTTTATAAGAGTCAACCTGCCAGCATTTTCAGCTGACAGACAGATAGGCTTATCTGTTATAACGCCACCAGCAGCACTAAATACCCGCTCAGACAAAACACTGGCTGCAGGGCAGGCCAGCACCTCCAAAGCGTAGAGCGCCAGTTCGTGCCACATGTCCAGCTTGGACACCCAGTAGTTGTAAGGCCCTGAAGAATCACTGAGGACACTGATATGGTCTGCTAAGTACTCCTTCACCATAAGGGTGCTGGCGGGGTGTCATGAAACTGTCCCAGGCCTTGGAGAGTGTTGCCCTTCCTCTGTTGGAACTGCTGTGTTTTACCCTTGTCTCCCCTCTTCGGTTGGCCAAGAACTACGGACTCTGCTGCCAGCGTTGTCAAATGGAAATTTTTGGAGCAATTTTTCAACAAGGACCATCTGGTATTGCACCGTTTTGCTCGTCCCCTCCACCTGAGTAATGAGAGATGAGAAGTTCTCTTTGTAGTAGGGGTTGAGAAGGGTGAACACCCAGTAATCGGTGATGTCTAAAATGCTTATAACCCATGGGTCGCGGGAAAGGCAACCTAAAATGAAGTCAGCCATGTGTGCCAGAGTATCGACAGGCAGACTTCGCAGTCGTCATCAGGAGGATCACTTTTAATCTCCTTATCCTCTTCTGCCTACTTACGCTGAACAGAGAGAATTAAACTTCCATGGGTACTACCCTCTGTAGGGGAGGCAACCGTCTCCTGCTCCTCCTCATCCTCCTCTTCATCATCCAATTAGCGCTAAGAAGTGGAGGGTGGTCTGGCTATCACCCTGTGTAATGTCTTCTTTCCCCATTTCCACCTTTACCACATGCAAAACGCTGTCCTTAATTGTGATCAGCGAGCATTTGAGTAGACACAGAAGTGGGATGGTTACTCTGATAATAGCGTTATCGTCGCTCACCATCTGTGTTGATTCCTAAAAGTTTCTTAAAACCTTACAGAGGTTAGACATCCATGCCCACTCCTCGCTTTTGATTAGCGGAAGCTGACTGGAAGGGCGACAACCATGTTGCAGCTGGTATTCCACTACTGCCCTCTGCTGCTCACAAAGCCTGGCAGACATGTGGAATGTGGAGTTCCAGCGCGTGCTCACGTCGCACAACAGCTGTCGGTGACTTGCAGAAAAGTGCACACACGCGGCGTACCTTCACCAATAGCGCAGGCAAATTAAGGTAGGTTTTGAGAAACCACTGAACCACTAAGTTTAAGACGTAGGCTAGGCATGGGATGTGTGTGAGCTTGCCGAGCTCCAAAGCCGCCACCAAGTTATGGCCATTATCACACACAACCATGCCTGGTTGTAGGTTGAGTGGCAAGAGCCACAGCTCAGTCTGGTCTCTTATCCTCTGCAACAGCTCTATGGTGGTGTGCTGTTTGTCCCCTAAGCATATCAGCTTCAGCATGGCCTGTTGACAATTCCCTACTGCAGTGCTACACTGCTTCCAACTACCAGCGGATGGCTGACTGGTGCTGCAAGCGGATAATTCAGAGGTGGAAGTGGAGGAGGAGGAGGCGGAGGAGGAGAAGTGGGGGTTGGAGCCACTAAAGTAGGTGCTGGCAGAAACCCTGATGGAATTTGGGCCCGCAATCCTCGGCGTCGGTAGCACCTGTGCCATCCCAGGGTACTGGAACAGAATAATGCTAGTGTGAAAGTACCCTTATGCAATTATGTCATAGCATAAAAATAATGCTAACAATAATGCTGCAGAGACAGTATCATGTGGACAGCAGAGAAAACCATGTCATTTTCCACTCCCCTTTCTATGGTTCATAGTCATCACTAACTGGACTTTCTATTACAGTGGAAATTGACCCCCTGGGTTTCGTAGCAGCTACAATGCTTGCATCTTGGAAGTTAGAACCATAAACCCGAGTACTTTTGGCTTCCTATAGAGCCGGTCAGTTTTATCGCACATCGACATGATATGCAATATTGAATGGTAGGGTTGGAAAGGACAACTTGTCCCGCAAAAAACAAGCCCTCGTATGGCACACAAATAAAAAAGTTATGGCTCTGGGAAGGCAGGGAACGCAAAACGAAAACGCAAAAAAATAAAAAACCTCCGGCTCTTAAGGGGTTAAAAAGTATATTTCACAAAATCAGGGCCGTCTTTAACGCGGGGAAAAAGGGGCAGCTGCCCCGGGCCCAGTTGCTCCTGGGGGGCCCAAGGCAGGTCCCTGTCCCATCCCGATCCTAATCCTATCTTTCACTATGCGAGCAGAGCGGCATGGCTCGCATAGTGAAGGACTTCTTGCTTATGTGACACTGACATCGCAAGCTTCCTACTGCTGCGCTATTCTTACCAACCAATGTCACTATAATAATGAGAAAGTGCGGGGGGGGGGGGGGCAGGTGGCTCGCAATGTCTGTGTAGTCAGTGCAGACAGGTCCATGTTATGATCAAGTAGATGTCAGCAGCGCAGCAGGGTCACCATTAGGGCAGTAACTGAGCCCTGTCAGGGACCCTGCTGGCTGCTGCAAAGAGGCAAAATAGGGGCCACTCACAGCTGCCCCCATCGGGCAGCCCATATTAAAGTTTACTGACCCCAAGAAAAGGCAGCTCCCCCTCCTCTCTGCAGTGTGATAGTCCGTGTGAGGAGGGAGCGGGGACTCCTCCAGACCTTCAGTGGCTGCAGGAAAAGATGAGAGCTGGCCTGCAGAGGCTTCACCTCAGGTAACGTTAGTGCCTCATGTCACTGTGTGGTGCTGGAAGTTCAAGTATGAAGTCCCCTCACTGGCCCCTGCTTCCTTCTTACATACAGCAGCAGGGGGATAGGTTACTGTAGGGGGCAGTCAGTCCTGAAGGTGCTACCTATAACCTGTGTTCAAGTCCAATTCTGTGCCCCCCCTGACCTTACAGAACCCCTGCAACTCTAGTATTCCCCTGTGTCCCTTGCCCCATCACAGATCCCTGCCCACCAACCATCTCATCTTCTGACATCACCCCCTGCCCTCTGGAGTTTATATCAGCGCTGGAGCATTATAAGAGGAGCGGTTGATATCAGTCACATATGATGTAATGTCTCTGGAGTTTATATCAGCGCTGGAGCATTATAAGAGGAGCGGTTGATATCAGTCACATGTGATGTAATGTCTCTGGAGTTTATATCAGCGCTGGAGCGTTATAAGAGGAGCGGCTGATATCAGTCACATGTGATGTAATGTCTCTGGAGGTTATATCAGCGCTGGAGCATTATCAGAGGAGCGGTTGATATCAGTCACATGTGATGTAATGTCTCTGGAGTTTATATCAGCGCTGGAGCGTTATAAGAGGAGCGGCTGATAGTCACATGTGATGTAATGTCTCTGGAGGTTATATCAGCGCTGGAGCATTATAACTGGAGCATCTGATATCAGTCACATATGATGTAATGTCTCTGGAGGTTATATCAGCGCTGGAGCGTTATAAGAGGAGCAGATGATATCAGTCACATATGATGTAATGTCTCTGGAGGTTATATCAGCGCTGGAGCATTATAAGAGGAGCAGATGATATCAGTCACATATGATGTAATGTCTCTGGAGGTTATATCAGCGCTGGAGCGTTATAAGAGGAGCGGCTGATATCAGTCAGATATGATGTAATGTCTCTGGAGGTTATATCAGTACTGGAGCGTTATAAGAGGAGCGGCTGATATGTCACATGTGATGTAATGTCTCTGGAGGTTATATCAGCGCTGGAGCATTATAACTGGAGAATCTGATATCAGTCACATATGATGTAATGTCTCTGGAGGTTATAGCAGCGTTGGAGCGTTATAAGAGGAGCGGCTGATATCAGTCACATGTGATGTAATGTCTCTGGAGGTTATATCAGAGCTGGAGCGTTATAAGAGGAGTGACCAATATCAGTCACATGTGATGTAATGTCTCTGGAGGTTATATCAGCATTGGAGCATTATAAGAGGAGCGGCTGATATCAGTCACATATGATGTAATGTCTCTGGAGGTTATATCAGCACTGGAGCATTATAAGAGGAGCGGCTGATATCAGTCATAGAAACATAGAATGTGTCTGCAGATAAGAACTATTTGGCCCATCTAGTCTGCCCAATATATGATGTAATGTCTCTGGAAGTTATATCAGTACTAGAGCGTTATAAGAGAAGTGGCTGATATTAGTCACATATGATGTAATGTCTCTGAAGGTATTTTTTCCCTGGCTGTGACGCTCTGGCTGTGATTGGACATCGCTACAGCCAGGGAGAAGGAGACGCAAATTGAGAAACCCTGGCGTCTGCTCCCTGTTCCGATGCTAGTAATTTGCATAACAGGTGCGATAATTAAACAGGGGCACAGCGGGCGAACGGAGCCGCGCCCAGGAATAATAGTAAGCTCTATTAGATCCCTGTTTGATGCCTACCTAACGTGCCACTTATTTTATAATGTCTGGACCCATAAAAGGTCCTTTTTAAATGGGTTAAAGGGTTTGTCTCACTTCAGTAAATGGCATTTATCATGCAGTTAATAAAAGGCACTTACTAATGTATTGTGATTGTCCATATTGCCTCCTTTCCATCACATTATACACAGTACTTATCCGTGGTTATTACCATCATGTAATCCATCAGCGGTGGCCGTGCTTACACACTATAGGGAAAGGCTGGAAGTGCTCATAGGCGAACACCTTTACCTATAGTGTGCAAGCACGGCCGCCGCTGCTGGATTACGCGGTGGTAATAACCACGAATACGTGCTGTGTATAATGTGATGGAAAAGACATACAGACACAGAATGCACACTGAGTCTTTATTTATTTATTTTTTTCAGCCCCATTGAAGTGAATTGAACGGTACCGACATGGGGAAAAAAGAAATGTGTTCAGGAGCCCTAAGGTGGGCCCCCTAGAATCAGTTACACTGGTGGGCCCTAAGTACCCCAGTCCCACACTGCACAGAGGCACTGCAACGCTAGTCTGACCTGAGCCCCGGTCTCCTTCCTGCAGAGCGGTGCCCACTTCCAGCCTGAGCCCAGCTGCCCAGAGCACTGATCCTGAGCCTACTGGAGTCGTCAGAACTGGAAGTATTGACAGTCATTCACTGTAAGCTATATTATATATATTACTTGTTTTATGTGAGTAAGGGTGCTGGGTGGTTGGAGAAGGTGGGGGAGGGGGGGGGAGGAGTGGATGGAGGGGTTAGTAGTACAGTATTATCTGAATATTGTAAAAAAAAAAAACTATATATTTGTGTCAGAAGTTGTGCTTTTTAAATTTTTAGAATAATGATACAGCCATATTAGTTGATACTTTTGTGCTGATTCTTTTTTTCTCTATATATTAAGGGAACACTACCAGAACCACAACAGCTAAACGTAGTAGTTCTGGTGTCTATAGCATGTCTCTGCAAGCTTTTTAATATAAACACTGCCTTTTCAGAAAAAAAGGCAGTATTTACATTTACTGCCAAGGAACACGTCTAGTGGTCACTCATCAGACGACCACTAGAGATGCTTCCTAGTCCAGTGTTGTACAATTTGCAACACTAGCATTCACGCTAAACACTCCTCATAGAAATGCATTGTTTCAAAGCATCTCTGTGAAGCCGTGCAATAGCCTCCCAGTGCTTCTCTATGGGAAAGCAGTGGGTTGGCTATGATATACTCACACACTGCACATTCCTGTGCATTGTATTAATGAGGTTGTATGTGTATTGTGGTGGAGGGTGTGATTGCCTGCTAGGGTGTGGGAAGGTGGGATCCAGGGGGCCCAGGTAAATTCTTGCCCAGGGTCCAATCAATATTAAAGACGGCCCTGCACAAAATATATGTTCTATGAGAACTTGAAGGCCTCTCATGTGAAAGAACTGAGTCACACATGGAGATCCACAGTTGTCAGTGCCAAAGACCAACTTATACAGTTGAAATGGTTGCATAGAGTGTACTATACACCTGGTAGATTATTAAGGATGCATAAATTGACCACACCCCAATGTACCCGTTGTAGATATGAGAGTGGTTATTTCTTTCACATGGTGTGGCAGTGCCCTTTTATTCAGAACTTTTGGTCAGAGGTGCATACATATATAAATACTAAAATTGGCTTTCCGACAGTTTGCTCGCCAAAGACGAGTCTTTTGGGATTGGTTAATGATGTCATCCCCACTAAATATGGTACACGATTATACAGATTGCTTTTATATTCTGAACTGGAAGAGCCCCAAACTATCCACAAAACAACATTGGATACAACTGGTTAATTCGGGGTTATACAAGTTTGTTTATGAACACAGGGGAATCCCTGACCGTTTCCTCAAAATATGCGATCATTGGATCAACGCTCAAACAGTATTACCTTAACTGAGTAGATTTCTTGTGTCTGTCCCGTGGGGGAGCATGTGTGTGTGAGTGTGTGTATATGTGTGGTTGTGTGTTTGAATAATTGAACTAAGCACTTTCTATTTTATATTGAGATGTTGCTTCCATATTTCTATCCTTGGAAATAATATCCTATGTAAATCTTATCCCCTACATTGATACAGACTCTCCTCAGAGGAGACTAAAGGACTAACTGTGCTGGTGTGATTGTAGGTGCAGTGTTACCTTAAGAGTTTGTTGTATTTTTTTTTCTTTTTCTTTCACTTTTCAAAAAATACATATTGCACTTTAGTTGATCTTAATAGGAAAATATGATTTCAATACTCAGCTCATTAGGTATTTTCTGTTACATCAGTGATTATGTTAACAGCTGCATTAGTAGGGGAATTATTGGAAAGTATAGAGCCTTGCAGAGTGCAAAAAAAAACTGGACCTTACAGAATCCCCCCATTTATAAGGCAGACTCCATAACAATATTAGGGCATATTTATTAATTACATATCAAGGATAGCTTTGGAACTGTCATTAATGTATTTAAATATTTATCACAGCACCTAATGTCACCACCAGACATCTGAGAAGCTCTGACAGAGGCCTTTCAGAACCTCCTTCTTGAGCTTTCTTTGTTTTGCTTTCAGTTCCTTATCTCGTTAGCCTCTCTCAGCTGTCATGTAGTTGTACTGATTGCATCCCTTTAAATTCCTCCCCATAGTGCATTAGTGTGTGGTTTATAGTTCTTCCTGGAGTGTGTGTGCATGCTGATCCTACTTCCCTGTCTTCTACAAGATAAGTGTTGTGCATTCATTTGTGATTTTCTGTTTACTGGATCCCAGGTGACCCTGACTCCCTCCGTATCTAGTGTAGGGAGCCGGTGGTCGTGTCCCCTCACTATTATAGGGTGTTCAGGTGTTATACAGTCGAGGTACGAGGATATGCGATCATCTACCATTGGGATTTTCACATAGGCTGAGCAGTCAGGGAGAGTGCCAGGTCTGATGCAGGGGTCTCCCTTTTTGTTCCTTAGTTTTGGATCCAGTGAGTCGTATATTCATTTTGTGTTGTCTTGTTTCCTGTACACCTTCCGTGACATTATAAACCGCCAAAACCGTCTCAAGCATGGATCCGGTTTCACTTTTGACTGAACGCTTCCAGGGTCTTTCATTGGAGGTAGCTGATCTCCGTAAGACTCTTTCTCAGTTTCAAGTGACCGGTTCAGCTTGCGTTCATGAAGTTTGTTCTGAGCCTAAGATCTCGCTCCCGGATACGTTCTCCGGGGGTAGTGAGAATTTTGTGCGTTTTAGAGAGGCTTGCAAACTCAATTTTCGCCTTCTTCCCCATTCCTCTGGTGATGAGGAACGGAGGGTGGGGATCATTATATCGCTGCTCAGGGGTAACGCTCTGTCGTAGGCCTTTTCGCTGCCGGTGGGGGCACGGCCCCTCCGTTCAGTGGATGAATTCTTTTTAGCCCTGGGTCAGATATATGATGATCCGGATCGTATTGCTTTGGCTGAGTCTAGACTATGTCTGTTATGCCAGGGTAAACAATCCGCAGAGATATACTGCTCAGAATTTCGGAGATGGGCAGCTGATACTGGTTGGAATGATGCTGCACTCCTAAGTCAATTTTGCCATGGTCTTTCAGAGGGATTGAAAGATGCATTTGCCTTTCATGAGAGGCCTACTTCCTTGGACTCTGCTATGTCTCGGGCCGTTCGTATTGACAGGCATCTTAGAGAGAGAGGAGAGATCACTCCTTCCTGTCATACTCAATCCCAGGACAGTGCAGCGGTCTCTTTCTGTGCGCAGGGGTCTCAGTCTCTGTCAACCCCTTCTGAGCAGGAGCCCATGCAGCTGGGGTTGATTGCCTCTGACAATAGAAGATTCAGCCCGCATGGGAAGGTTTGTTTTTGTAGTGGAGGTATAAATCATTTGGCAAATGTTTGTCCCTCTAGGAGATTCAGGCAGTTTTTTGGGAGTAATAAAGAAACAAAAAGGAAAAAATCCTTTACAAATGTTCCATCTGTTACCATTGGCAGGGTTGAGGCGGAAATTGAAGGTTTTCCGTTTGCTTGTAGTTCCCGTTTTGTCTTGCCTGCCAGGGTGGCACTAGAGAGCAAGAACATTTTTTTGTGAGATTTTTGTAGATAGTGGAGCAGCTGTCAATCTCATTGATAATCAATTTGCGATAACTCATGGTTTCCAGGTATGCACTTTGGGAAAGGATATTCCTGTTTTTGCTATTGATTCCGCTCTACTTTCTCAGAAATCATTAAAGGGCAAAGTTCACAATATCTGTTTAATTGTGAGTGATGCTCATGTTGAGGATGTGTCATGTTTCGTCCTTAGCGGATTGCCTACTCCTCTAGTGTTGGGGCTACCCAGGCTCACTAAACATAACCCCACCATTGATTGGCAAGCGAGGCAAATAAATGGTTGGAGTGACTTTTGCAGAGAGAATTGCCTCACGACATCTGTTTCTGAGGTTTCTACTAAGACTGTACCATCCTTTCTCTCTGAATTTTCGGATGTCTTCTCTGAGAGTGGAGTTCAGGATTTGCCCCCGCACAGGGAGTACGATTGCCCTATTAATCTCATCCCAGGCGCCAAGCTGCCTAAATCTCGTTTATACAATCTCTCGCCAACCTGAAAGGGTCGGTATGCGTGCTTATATCTCTGAGAGTCTGAGAAAAGGACACATACGACCCTCGAAGTCACCTGTTGCCGCTGTTTTTTTCTTTGTTAAGAAAAAAGATGGTTCTTTAAGACCTTGTCTGGATTTCAGGGAGCTGAACAGTATCACAATTCGTGACCCTTATCCGCTTCCTCTGATCCCGGACCTGTTTAACCAGATTGCTGGGGCTAAAGTTTTTTCCAAATTAGATCTAAGAGGGGCATACAACCTGGTCAGGGTCAGAGAAGGAGACGAATGGAAGACGGCCTTCAATACCCCTGAGGGCCATTTTGAGAATTTGGTTATGCCTTTTGGTTTGATGAATGCTCCAGCCGTTTTTCAGCATTTTGTGAACAGCATTTTTTATCATTTAATGGGGAAATTTGTATTAGTGTATTTGGATGACATTTTGATTTTTTTCTCCTGATTTCAAAACTCATAAGGAACACTTACGTCAGGTCTTGCTCATCCTGCGGGAGAATAAATTGTACGCAAAACTGGAAAAATGTGTGTTTGCGGTTCCAGAAATTCAATTTCTGGGGTTTCTTCTCTCCGCTTCTGGTTTTCGCATGGACCCCGAGAAGGTCCGCGCTGTGCTTGAGTGGGAGCTTCCTGAGAATCAGAAGGCGCTGATGCGTTTTTTGGGCTTTGCCAATTATTACAGGAAGTTTATTTTGAATTATTCCTCTGTTGTTAAACCACTCACTGATATGACCAGAAAGGTGGTAGATTTTTCTTCCTGGTCGGTAGAGGCGCGTAAGGCCTTTTCTAATATCAAGGAGAGTTTTGCTTCCGCTCCCATCTTGGTACAACCTGATATTTCTCTACCCTTCATAGTTGAGGTTAATGCTTCTGAGGTGGGTGTAGGTGCGGTATTGTCTCAGGGTTCCTCTCCTGCCAAATGGCGACCGTGTGCCTTTTTCTCGAAGAAACTCTCCTCTGCAGAGAGAAATTACGATGTGGGAGATAGGGAGTTGTTGGCCATCAAGTTGGCTTTTGAGGAATGGCGCCATTGGTTAGAGGGAGCCAGACACCATATTACCGTGTTTACTGCCCATAAAAATCTAGCCTACTTGGAGTCAGTCAAGCGTCTGAACCCGAGACAGGCCAGATGGTCTTTGTTCTTTTCAAGGTTTAATTTTGTTGTCACGTTCCGCCCTGGGGTTAAGAATGTGAAGGGAGATGCCCTGTCACGTTGTTTTCCGGGAGGTGGGAATTTTGAAGACCCGGGTCCCATTTTGGCTGAATGTGTGGTGGTCTCTGCTCTTTATCCTGAATTGGACACAGAGGTGCAGGTAGCCCAGTCAGAGGCTCCAGATCTTTGTCCTCCTGGGAGGTTGTTTGTGCCTCTCGCTTTAAGACACAAGATTTTTAAGGAACACCACGATACGGTCCTTGCTGGGCACCCGGGGGCAAGAGCCACAGTGGATCTCATCGCTCGGAGATTCTGGTGGCCTGCGCTTCGTAAGTCGGTTGAGGGTTTTGTGGCAGTCTGCGAGACCTGTGCTCGTGCCAGAGTCCCTCATTCACGGCCATCAGGTCCTCTCCTTCCCTTACCCATTCCTTCCCATCCTTGGACACATCTGTCCATGGACTTCATAACGGACCTACCTCGTTCCTCGGGGAAGACTGTGATTCTGGTGGTGGTGGACCATTTTAGCAAAATGGTGCATTTCATCCCTTTTCCTGGCTTGCCCAATGCTAAGACGCTGGCGCAGGCATTTATTGATCACATTGTCAAATTGCATGGTATTCCTTCAGACATAGTCTCTGATAGGGACACACAGTTTGTTTCCAGATTCTGGAAGGCTTTCTGTTCTCGCTTGGGGGTTCGGTTGTCATTCTCTTCTGCTTTCCACCCGCAGTCGAATGGCCAGACAGAGCGCGTCAATCAGAATCTGGAGACATATCTGCGCTGTTTTGTGGCGGAGAATCAGGAGGATTGGTGTTCTTTTTTGTCCCTTGCTGAGTTTGCTTTAAATAACCGTCGTCTGGAGTCTTCTGATAAGTCACCATTTTTTGGTGCATATGGGTTTCATCCGCAGTTTGGGACTTTCTCGGGAGAGGGGTCTTCTGGTTTACCTGATGAGGACAGATTCTCCTCGTCTTTGTCATCTATTTGGCAAAAGATTCAGGATAATCTTAAGAGTATGAGTGAGAGATATAAGAGTGTGGCGGATAAGAGACGTGTGCCTGGGCCGGACCTGAATGTTGGTGATCTGGTGTGGTTGTCTACTAAGAATATCAAATTGAAAGTTCCCTCTTGGAAGTTGGGTCCTAAGTTTATTGGGCCTTACAAAATCTTGTCTGTCATCAATCCTGTTGCCTACCGTCTTGATCTTCCTCAGACTAGGAAGATCCATAATGTTTTTCATAAGTCCTTATTAAAACCTTATGTCCAACCCATTGTACCCTCGTCTTTGCCTCCTCCTCCGATTATGGTTGATAGTTATCTTGAATTTTAGGTCTCTAGGATTGTGGATTCTCGTGTTGTCCGCGGTTCTCTCCAGTATCTCGTTCATTGGGAGGGTTATGGTCCTGAGGAGAGGATGTGGGTCCCAGTGACGGACATTAAGGCCACTCGTCTCATCAGGGCTTTCCATAGGTCTCATCCTGAGAAGGTGGACTCTGAGTGTCCGGAGTCCACTCATAGAAGGAGGGGTACTGTCACCACCAGACATCTGAGAAGCTCTGACAGATGCCTTTCAGAACCTTCTCCTTTGTTTTGCTTTCAGTTCCTCATCTCGTTAGCCTCTCTCAGCTGTCATGTAGTTGTACTGATTGCATCCCTTTAAATTCCTCCCCATAGTGCATCAGTGTGCGGTTTATAGTTCTTACTGGAGTGTGTATGCATGCTGATCCTACTTCCCTGTCTTCTACAAGATAAGTGTTGTGCATTCCTTTGTGATTTTCTGTTTACTGGATCCCAGGTGACTCTGACTCCCTCCGTATCTAGTGTAGGGAGCCGGTGGTCGTGTCCCCTCACTATTATAGGGTGTTCAGGTGTTATACAGTTGAGGTACGAGGATATGCGATCATCTACCATTGGGATTTTCGCATAGACTGAGCAGTCAGGGAGAGTGCCAGGTCTGATGCAGGGTTCTCCCTTTTTGTTCCTTAGTTTTGGATCCAGTGAGTCGTATATTCATTTTGTGTTGTCTTGTTTCCTGTACACCTTCCGTGACACCTAAAGGCTGAGTAAACCCTTAGGCTAGGGATACATAGCAACGTTAGTGGATGACATTAAGATCGCAAGACTACACTGCACCGTCACAAGTAATGCTTGCTAAAGGGTCACAAATCTTTTGATATGGGTGAGTGTTGAGACCCTCATCGATTGTAGAATGAGGAGAAATAATTTGCTCCCATAGGACCCTCCCCAACCTCACTGAAGGAGAAGAAACGAGACAGACTCAATAGAAATAAAATAACACAATTTTTTGGGGGATCTTAGCTTTTTCCCCCCACAAATCAAACAATTTGTCACTTAGAAATGTGACTCATTTGTGACAGTCTAATGGATGTCTCACATTTAAATTGTGCAAGACTCGCAAGCAAATGAGGATAGGTCATCAATACTAAAAGCCAGGAGAACCACTTTAAAATAGGGGAAGTATGAGTGTAAATATAATTTGCATAGGTTCTCCTATGTACTGATAAGTATGGCAGCATACATGCAGCACTGAAACTTTACTGTGTGACTTAATGAATAGTGTAACTGTAGAAACTTGTCTCAAACACTGGATATATTCTACCATCTCACACTTTTATTTTCACATATAGGTCAGGGTTGTCCAACTTGGTCCTTAAAGACTTGTCTAATTACCGTAGAAGTGCTGAGCACAGCATATTGAGTAAAGTGTTTGCCTCATAACCTGGCTTGTTATCTGGATGGTATTAAATGTTATACAGTGATAAAAATATATTTTGTGTCAGAATTCAGTATAGACTCATGATAGTGTTTTACCCAGTTTCTTAAATACCATATACAGTAGCTGTTATACACTGAATATATCATTTAACAACTTTATTTTGTGCACTGTGATGACTCATTTTAATTTTGAAGATGATTTGAAGGTGATTCGAATATTTTTTTTATTATATTTTAAAAAAACTTTTTTTTTCCTTTTTTGTCCACTTTTTAAGAATTATTCTAGGGAACCATAACACACAATCATTATGGATTCCGTTACCACAGACCATAATGCAATTCTATAACGGAATGCCTCTAAATTCATTCCATCGTAATAGAAGTCAATGGACTGCACAAAGGATCTGTCTCGTTTCTGTTTTGCAGGAAAGGACATCCCTGCATAACGGCAACGGGCCGGATCCGTTATACAGGCCAGAGACTTCTATTATGACTGAATGAATAACAGAATGCCTCTTAAGGCATTCTATTATGCATTCCATCATAGAATTGCGTCCGTGGTAACAAAATCCATAACGCAATTCTGCTTTTACCAGTAAACGAATAGCAAACGAATTTCATAAGCGGAAATTTGCTCATCTCTAGTGATTATAGATCCCAAATCACAGGTGTTTCAATGGAAAGGACTGAGAGGGTAGGGTCTTAAGTTTAGTAAGGTCTCTCTTGTTTGTGAGTAAAGATCTATTAGGACTAACCAAGGCTTTGACATGCACATAATAAGTACAATGTCTATTATACCAATGGAGATGGGAGAACTAGCTGAGTGTGTGTTGCTGTCTGCTATGGGGATGAAACTGGACAACTTGCATGGTTACAGTTTTTGGCATGGAAAATGGCAAGAGAGCTGGAGTAGAGTTAAGTCTGTCATGTGGCTTGCAGGAGGAAGCGCCAATGATATGTACAAGCCTGCAATTCTACATAACCGTGATGCTTCCTCTGAGAGAGCAAAGGGAACTAAGACTCTCACGGAAAATGCTGGTCTTCATAAATGTCCCTCTAAATCTACAAATGAATAATAAAAGTAATTATTGTTTGCTAGTCCATAGGATTTTCATATGCTCCTGAAGGAAACAGCTTTGCATAAATCATACAGGCCTAATGAACTGCTGATCTGTTTTATTTTTGGGTGGGGATGTCTAAAGCCTCATGCAGGCGTCCGTGGAACACGGTCTGTGAGATACCAGACTGGCATTGCAGAAGTGCACGGCGTCATTGGTTGCTATGACGCCATGCACTCTTGCAATGCCAGTCCGGTATCTCACGGACTGTGTTCCACGGACGTCTGCATGAGGCTTAAGGAGTCAGAGCTTAATTAAGGGGAGGGGCATAAAATTATCTTCCCACTGTATAGACAGAGCAGAAGATGAAAAAATAAGGCCCTTTTGGGCATTTTCTTTCGTTATTGTAACCTTTAGAAAATAACTGCTAGGCCTGTAACTTTAAGTTATGATCTTTTAGCATAAAAGTATTATGTTAAAACATGTTTTTCACATTCAAAATTTACACTTAAGGGGGTTCTATATATATTTTTGTTCTAAAATGTTTTTTTTTTCATTAAAACTTTTTAACTACACCCATATCTTTAAAAAGTTGTTCTTTGAAGTAAGCAGTCTTCTGCTACTTAAGGTACTCAGAAACAGTCATTAGTTTAATATGATGCAGTAATAAACATAAATTACCAGCAGAAGAACAAAATGGGAATTAAATTTCACCCGGAATTACTAGGCAGCCAGGGAAAAAAATCATTATAAATCTATTGTTTTCATTAAAAGATTGTTACCTCAACTCCAGCATGTAATCTGAACAGGTAGGTAACCAAGATTTAATTAAAAAAGCATTACCCATTTATCATTTTACAAAATGAAACTATGTTGTGTCAGCAGGCTGGAGAAAACTCATCAGTATGTCAGATACTTGCCAGCACATATGAAGAAAAACAGTTCTGCTATTTATTAGTACTTGCTATTGCTAACAATTATAAGATAAGTCAATAAAGAAATTGCTTAAAGATAGTGAAGTTTTGTATTTTAGAAAAAAAAATAAAAAACAACTAGATATAGTTTTATGCATGTATGATATAGAAAAAAAGCCTAATCAATAAGGAAGATAGTCATAGAGATAGATAGATAGATAGATAGATAGATAATAGATAAATAAATATGTTCACCAACAGCAGTATGTGTGTGTATATATATATATATATATATATATATACATATTATAATGCTGAGTGTATGTATGTGTCACGAGACACTGGGGCGCTCGCACTCCTCAGCGCTCCTACGGCACTCCTCTGCGTGGCCGGCGTCCACTGTTTCCCCAGGTCTGAGCACCGAGCTGGGCCCTCAGTGCTCAGCTGTTCTTCCTAGTGCAGGTCATGTGGCGCTGGCCACGTCACATGACCCCAGCTAGCCAGTATTTAACAGGCAGCATGCTGGCCACAGGTTGCCTGTTAATTTAGGTCCCTGGCGATTGTTTGATTCCTGTATGCTTACCTGATCCTGTTCCCTAAAGATCCTCTGCCTGCTCCTCCTGTACTGCGCATCCCTCCTGGTATTCTGACCTCGGCTTCCACTTGACTATTCTTTGCAGACTCCTGTTGTACTTCACCACTCTCCTGATATTTCACCCCGGCTTCCGCTGACCATTCTTTGCTTATCCCTCTGTACTACGCTGCTCTCTTGGTATTGACCCGGTCCGTCCACTATCCTTTATTTGTCTTGTCTGTCCTCCTAGCACATATCCTAAGTTAGGGACTGCCGTCCAGTTGTCCCCTGTCATCAGGACTCGTGAGGAAAGTAGGCAGGGCCAGGGGTGAGGGTGGAGCGCAGTGGTCACTATCCTTCCCCCTGTGTGTGTGGTACTTTATCGTTACAGTATGTGTGTGTATGTACTGTATGTATGTATGTCCGCTAAAGGAATCCACACCGTCGCATTTACAATCACAAAATTTGGCACAGGTACATCAGTTGTCCGGGAAGGTTTTAGATCGAGTCTCAGCTCTCTAGCACGTACCGTTCCTGAGATATTTCCCCAAAAAATTCAAATATGGCACATCATATGACCTAAATTATCCAATAGAAGCCTGCAGGTCTTTCTTTTCTTATCCCAATTTCATATCCCAAATGCAATACACAGTGTTAGGCCCCTTTCACATGAACAAGTTTTCCACGCGGGTACAATGCGTGACATGAACGCATAGCACCTGCACTGACTCCTGACCCATTAATTTCAAAGGGTCTGTGTACATGAGCATTTTTTTCACGCCTCAGTTCTGCGTTGCGTGAAAAACGCAGCATGTTCTATATTCTGCATTTTTCACGCAGCCCTGGCCCATAGAAGTGAATGGGACTTCAGTGAAAAACGCATTGCATCCGGAAGCAAGTGCGGGTGCGATGCATTTTTCATCGATGATTGCTAGGAGATGTTGTTTGTAAAAACCTACAGTTTTTTATCACTCGCGTAAAAAATGTATCAAAACGCATTGCACCCACACAGAAAAAAACTGAGCAACTGAACGCGATCGCAGACAAAACTGACTGAACTTGCTTGCAAAATGGTGCGAGTTTCACTGAATGCATTCTGAACGCATCCGGACCTAATCCGTCATGCTCGTGTGAAAGAGGCCTTATGGTCAGTGTTAAGAAGCGGGGTGCTGTGGAGGTCACTGTTAAGGGTGCGGGGTGCTGTAGATGTCACCGTTATAGTGAATACTGGCGATATCTTAACGACACACACAAACATTAAATTAAATAGATGAAATATACCTGTGAGAAGTCGGGTCCTTCGGCTAGTATATATTTATATATATATATATATATATATATATATATAGGGAGTGCAGAATTATTAGGCAAATTAGTATTTTGACCACATCATCCTCTTTATGCATGTTGTCTTACTCCAAGCTGTATAGGCTCGAAAGCCTACTACCAATTAAGCATATTAGGTGATGTGCATCTCTGTAATGAGAAGGGGTGTGGTCTAATGACATCAACACCCTATATCAGGTGTGCATAATTATTAGGCAACTTCCTTTCCTTTGGCAAAATGGGTCAAAAGAAGGACTTGACAGGCTCAGAAAAGTCAAAAATAGTGAGATATCTTGCAGAGGGATGCAGCACTCTTAAAATTGCAAAGCTTCTGAAGCGTGATCATCGAACAATCAAGCGTTTCATTCAAAATAGTCAACAGGGTCGCAAGAAGCGTGTGGAAAAACCAAGGCGCAAAATAACTGCCCATAAACTGAGAAAAGTCAAGCGTGCAGCTGCCAAGATGCCACTTGCCACCAGTTTGGCCATATTTCAGAGCTGCAACATCACTGGAGTGCCCAAAAGCACAAGGTGTGCAATACTCAGAGACATGGCCAAGGTAAGAAAGGCTGAAAGACGACCACCACTGAACAAGACACACAAGCTGAAACGTCAAGACTGGGCCAAGAAATATTTCAAGACTGATTTTTCAAAGGTTTTATGGACTGATGAAATGAGAGTGAGTCTTGATGGGCCAGATGGATGGGCCTGTGGCTGGATTGGTAAAGGGCAGAGAGCTCCAGTCCGACTCAGACGCCAGCAAGGTGGAGGTGGAGTACTGGTTTGGGCTGGTATCATCAAAGATGAGCTTGTGGGGCCTTTTCGGGTTGAGGATGGAGTCAAGCTCAACTCCCAGTCCTACTGCCAGTTTCTGGAAGACACCTTCTTCAAGCAGTGGTACAGGAAGAAGTCTGCATCCTTCAAGAAAAACATGATTTTCATGCAGGACAATGCTCCATCACACGCGTCCAAGTACTCCACAGCGTGGCTGGCAAGAAAGGGTATAAAAGAAGAAAATCTAATGACATGGCCTCCTTGTTCACCTGATCTGAACCCCATTGAGAACCTGTGGTCCATCATCAAATGTGAGATTTACAAGTAGGGAAAACAGTACACCTTTCTGAACAGTGTCTGGGAGGCTGTGGTTGCTGCTGCACGCAATGTTGATGGTGAACAGATCAAAACACTGACAGAATCCATGGATGGCAGGCTTTTGAGTGTCCTTGCAAAGAAAGGTGGCTATATTGGTCACTGATTTGTTTTTGTTTTGTTTTTGAATGTCAGAAATGTATATTTGTGAATGTTGAGATGTTATATTGGTTTCACTGGAAAAAAATAAATAATTGAAATGGGTATATATTTGTTTTTTGTTAAGTTGCCTAATAATTATGCACAGTAATAGTCACCTGCACACACAGATATCCCCCTAAAATAGCTAAAACTAAAAACAAACTAAAAACTACTTCCAAAAATATTCAGCTTTGATATTAATGAGTTTTTTGGGTTCATTGAGAACATGGTTGTTGTTCAATAATAAAATTAATCCTCAAAAATACAACTTGCCTAATAATTCTGCACTCCCTGTATATATATATATGATATAAAAACTACTGGCAGCACCACCTTAGAAGCAGGTAAGGACGGGTGCAAAGTCCAGTAACTGGAGCTTACCTACTTGTAGACAATGAAAAAAATCGGACTGCACTCCAAACGGTTTCTTCAGTAAAACAGCAAGTTGTGTTTATTCACCCATGTGGTGGCAGCAAAAAAGCGACATTTCGGCTCAACATGAGCCTTTCTCAAGCCTTGAGAAAGGCTCATGTTGAGCCGAAACGTCGCTTTTTTTGCTGCCACCACATGGGTGAATAAACACAACTTGCTGTTTTACTGAAGAAACCGTTTGGAGTGCAGTCCGATTTTTTTCATTATATATATATATATATATATATATATATATATTTGTTTTTGTTTTTTTCATGTGAAATACTGATTGCAAACCTTATTTTTATGGAACAGATACAAGCAGCACAGCATCTTCATGACTGACCCAGATTCATGAAAGTATGCCTGTACTAGAACTCCTTAACTCCCATTTGCATCAATGGATGATACATTACATTAATCCCAAGTCTCCTTTGATAAATCTATCTGGATATCATTGAATGAATATGTCCATTCTTGTGAAATTCTTAACTAGTAAAAGTGTGATACAAATAGAATAGACCCTGGGGCATTTATGTGGTTACTTGGAACATTGATCATTTTAGGAAAGATTGGCATGGATGATGTTCCTAATTTGCATGGCTAGTTAATTAGTGACACTATCCACACTATTTAGGGAAAGTATCCACACCATTTAGGGACACCTCCTTGACTTCGCCACAGACAGCACATGCACCCATTAATTTTAATGTGTGTATTCACACATTTGTGAGATTTCCAGGTCCGTGGGGCCATTGTTACTTCACTGAAGCATGCACTATTTTTGTTCGTGTTTATGGATCCCTCATGCCCATTATAGGCTATGGGTCCATGAAAAAACACAGAAAAAACAATGGCATCCACATTTTGCCCATGGTTTTTAACGGACCGTTGCTAGGAATGCTCTTAAAATTAATTTTCAGCTTAGCATTGTCCATGGATTATGAATGACACCTGGAGGGTAAAAACAGACACATGGACCAAGCATGGATCCCTGATGGACATCTTGCCACTGATGTCATCATAGACATAGACATATGAATGAGACCTTACAGATAAATGGGTATTCCCGTTTTTTGTTTTTTGTTTTTGTTTTTTGTTTACATAATGGGAAATCATACAATTTTCTAATATACATGCATTTAAAATTCTATATACATTTCAGTTTCCTTTGTTATATTAACCATTATACCAGTGACTCCTATATGCAGTAGAATGGTATAGCCCATGTATCGGTCCTATTTAATGTATCCATGGAATAACTGAAACATGGCTTTAGTCATGTGATACCCTACACATCATATACATTCTGACATTTAGTAATAAACAGTGTATAAGATACATAAGATGCATGTTCTGGGTCAGCACACGTAGCACATTCATATGATAATAAATAAGACTAGTGTTGGAATAATGATTTTTATCATGGTTATTACAGTAACAACATCACATTGTGTAGAAACATGGCTGCCTGTCTCTAGATAATCTTGCAAAATGGCTGCGTATCTCTAGGAGTTATCAAGTTTAAAAAAATAAAAACAGGAATCTGTTTTTAAATAGACTCTGACAGACATGACATTGACGTGCTGCTGCAGGTAGTAATACTGTATATACTGTATATTTCCTGTTCCCCAGTACACTGCTATTCACCTGTTAATAAATGGGCGGTTAACTTAAAGCTAGGTCACATGATATTTGTGAAGGTCGCATGACTGATGCCGTGTTTAATCCTATCCAGCTCTTCCGTGGATACCTTTTACAGGACTAAATTGTGTCATGCCACATTTTTTTTTCTTTAGGGAGAGACTACTATGTGGCTATAATAAAGGTTTGAGAGCAAAATTTTTAATAGATACATATTAGAAAATTGAAAATTGCTCAACACCTATTCTCTACATAAATAAATGTAATCATTAAAACCAGAATACCTCTTTGAGGTTTTTTGTGTGGCGGGTTTATTTATTACGTACCTTTAAAGCGTTTCTTACACTTAAAGGGATTGTCTCCCCACACCTATATCAGGAACAGAGTAGGGGTGGGCGATATAGGTGATATGCGATATAAATTTGTGCCACGACATGGATTTTGTGCATATCGCCTATATCGCTGGACCGCGATATGACCACGGAGCGGTAGTGAAGATCGGTTACCATGGCAGCCAGGAGTCACGCTACTGAAGTCCTGGCTGCCATGGTATGTTAGTGAGCAGCATTATACTCACATGCGCCGTGGCCGCCGGTCGCTCCTTCTTCGGTCTGTGCAGCGCATTGCTAATGCTTACAGCATTAGCAATGCGCCGCAAAGACCTATGAGAAGAAAGAGCGCCCGGCGGCCATGGCGCACGTGAGTATAATGCTGCTCACTAACATACCATGGCAGCCAGGACTTCAGTAGCATCCTGGCTGCCATGGTAACCGATCGGAGCCCACTGCCACCAATGATGGGGGGGGGGCCCTGTGGCCGCTGCCACCAATGATTAATACTGGGGAGGGAGGGGGGATAGGGCTGCCAGATAGGGCTGTGTAATAGAGCTCTATTAGGGTGAATATGACAAGGGTTCTAGCCCTTAAGGAGGCTAATAGTTATTAAATAAAAAGTATAAATAAAAAAATAAATAAAAGTTTAAACCCCCCCAAATATAGAAAACAATATATCGTAATATAGATTTTAGGCCATATCACCCACCCCTAGAACAGAGCACTGCAAAGTGGTGGCTGGAGAACTCCAGTCCAGCCACGACCAAGCGCTGTCCCCATAGAAGTGAATGGGAGTGCACCGCGCATGAACGGCCACTGCTCCCATCCACTTCTATGAGCCCAACGGAAATAGCCGAGCCAGTGCTCAGCTATTTTCGGCGGCCCAATAGAAAATGAATGGAGAGCAGCTGTGCATGTGCAGTGCACCAAACACCACTTTCAGGGCTCCATTCTCGATATAGGTGCTGGTCCCAGAGGTGGGAATGACACAAATAAGACAATGAGGGAATATCCTAGCAATATGCCCCATTGTCTGAGATGAGACAACTCATTTAAAAAATGAGGAGGTGGAGCACATATTTTGTCATCTGAATGTGAAAAGAGCCAGTAGAGCACACACCAAAGTAGCAAATGTATGTGTATGATCTGAGTTTCCCAGAAACTAGTGCAGAGAAGTGCAGAATAAGATATACATCCAAGCTAATGCAAAGGAAGATACGCCCCATTGTACCAATTAAGATGCTGATTTTCTTTTCTAAATTACCTTAGGGAATTCCTTTTTTCTATTATATTATCTTTATTAGCTTGAAAGTTACAGAAAGAGTGTAGCTTGCTGTGCTGCATTGTTCGTGTTCACTATTATGTAGTATCTAACACACCATTTCCATAATTGCTCCTCAGGCCAGCGCTCACTGTGTGTTACAACCTCTTTAATCTAATTTAATATATTTTATTGCAATTATTAATTAAAAATATAATTTGTATAAAAATGCATGATAGATGTGCTATTTTACAGCCAGGTATTGTACACCGTTACTTTTTTAACCCTCACTTTACTGACCTGCAGTAGCGAATGCAAAGTTTGTATTACAGTTTTGACCAAAAGCTGCAGAAACTTTCATATTTTCCTAACAATACCTTAAAGATAGGGCTGAATAATTGATAGCATTATATTGCTATCATAAGTGCTCTTGTCATTATCTCAAGGTTTCTGCTTGATATAATTTCTTGCATAATTAACAATTTAATGGAGTTTGAAGTCAATTAATTTAGGATAATGGAGACATATGATCATACCTGTATGGATTTTCACAAGCCCTTGCTGATTGCAGGATGACAAATAAACACCTATTGCAATCAAGTAAATTATGGTTTTCCTTTATATCATTGATGCTGATATTATGTTTTATGTCCTATTTGTAGTTTGTAAGCAAACAAAATATAAAATTATGCCATGGACAATGTTGGTCTGCTTCCAAAATTGACATGAAAAAGTTAATTTTATAGTATGTAGAGATGATGAGTTGTTATTAGTGTTGATTGAGCACCATAGTGCTCGGGGCTCGGTTGCTCGGTTGCTGAACACATTGGGATGCTCGAGTGCTCCACACAATCTGAAACCAGAAACCTTAGCAGGGCACAAGGACCTTGACACTGAGTCATCTGGAAAGTGGGCTAAGCAACTTATAAATGCACAGAAGGACTAGGATAGGTCAGCGACCTAATCCATAAAGCCCAGGAAGTGACACTTGATGGCTCTTAGGGAACTGCTGCATAAAACAAGCAACAAGCATGCTGTGGCCAGGGCTGAGAGCAAACTGTGGAGCGGATCCTAAAAACAACAGCACTAGTGATGATCGAGCACCAAAGTGCTCAGGTGTTCGCCTGAACACATCGTCATGCTCAGGTGCTCTACCGAGCACCCGAGTATAATGGAAGTCAATGGGAGAACACGAGCATTAAACCAGGCACCCCCTGCTCTGAAGAGGGGAGGGTGCCTGGTTCATAGGAAAAGGTAAGAAATTTATGGAAAAAAGACCGAAATGGTTCGGGAACTGCATTAGGAGGATGTCTGGATGTATCTTGGACTCCCAGGTTGTTGCTGGGAACGATGTTGTCTGAGTAGTATGCCACTTTTACAGACTGACAATAATATGCACAAAACCAAAGTGTCACGGCCACGGTTATGGCCGTGACTCCTTGGGAGCCGCATACAGTTGCCCGTGCACTTTGTGTTCTGGTGTGCACTTTGACACTTTCCCTTCACTGTGGCTGCCCGTGGCAATGTTTGGTATGTTGTACATGTGGTGGCAGTGTTCTGGCCTTCGGGCTGTCTCCCAGGACGGCTGCCACCCATGTCGTTGCCTGCGGCAACAGCCACAGTGTGATCTTAGTTTGGTCACTTCCCCTTTATGTGTGTTTCCCTTCTGTGGTGCTGGAAGGGTTAACTCCCTTCCCAGTCTGTGTGTGTGTCACTGGGTGTGTCCGACTGTGGGGTGTGGCTTCTTGGCCTATAAAGCCTCACTGTTTGTTCAGGTCTGAGGGTTGCTTCAGTCAAGCTTGGCTGGAGCAGCCTCCTTTCTATTCTACCTGCCAGTGAGAGCCACCCCTGTGGTCATAAAGATATTGTCGTTATGTTTATGTCTTGCTGTGTGTAGATGTTGTATGCTATGTTCTGTTGGGACCTTCCTATGTGTTTGGTGCAGCTTACGGTTCTGGATTCCTGTTTGCGCAGGGATCCAGTCAGCAAGGCTGTGACAGGTTGGTGGAACTAATAGTTCGCCTGTCATTCCGGTAAGACTGTATGAGTTCCCCTTTTCCCAACAGCTTGGCCATTGAGACTCCCGCTCCTCCGTACCTTGGAGGAGTAGGTCGTCTTACCCAGCTCCTAGCTCAGGGATCTGTGGAGGGTAAGTCAGGGCTCTGAGGTTCCTGCGCATGGGTCCTCCTACCTTAAAGGTCGGCCCATGCAGGTAGGAGTTAGGGTCAGGTTAGGGATGCTTGAGGAGGTGACCTGCTCCCTATCCTGTTCTTATGGCCGAGTAGCCACAACATCATCTGGCAGCACACGGCTGAGGGTTTCCCCCATCCTCAGCCGTGACACAAAGATAAAATGTATTTTAGAGGAACAATTGTTAGGAACCCTTCTTTCCTATATATTTACTTGTATATAAAGTGCAAGTGCTGCAAAAAAATTACAAGGAGAGGCACTCTGCTGCAACCTATATATCACATAAAGGAGGGCCTCATTCACATTGTGGTACGATTGTTCAGATAGTAAGACTCCTATACTCATAAAGCCTATGCACTAAGTGAAAGGGCTGCCAAAAATTACAAGGAATCGGCACTCCAATGCACCCTTTGTTACACATAAAGGAGGGCATCATACACTACACAGCCTTGAAAAATTGATTGATAGCCTGCTGGTGAGCCTCAAAAACATTTGGAGCAAGGGCCTGCTGATCTGACTATCTAAAACATTATGGGTGAGGGCTTGCTGTCCAATCGCATGTCCCCGTGACGGTGACAATCCATTCGGACGTCTTCCCTATCAACCTTCGATGTTATTTTCAGCGCCAACCACGGTGACCATGGGTAATGGGGGAATCAGGGTTTGATTCCGGAGAGGGAACCAGAGAAACAGCTACGGATACCACTTCCAAGCAAGGCAGCATGCGTGCAAATTAACTATAAGGTATAATTAGATGAAGGCCTACAGGTTAGCTGACCATCTAAAAAATTGTAAATGAGGACCTGCAGGTGAGCTGACCCTCTAAAATATTATATGCAAGGGCCTGTAGGTGAGCTGACTCTGTAAAAGATTTTAGGTGAGGGCCTGCAAGTGAGCTGACCCTGTTAAAAATTGTAGGTGAGGGCCTGCTGGCGAGCTGACCCTCTAAAAAATTATATGCAAGGGCCTGAAGGGGCTCTCAACCCTCTAAAAAATTATATGCGAGGACCTTCTGCTAAGCTGATCATTAAAAAAAATTATGGGAGAGTGCTTGCTGCTAGGCTGACCATTGAAAAAATGTACAGTGTTCAAAGCAGGCCAGGTCGCCTAAATTCTTCTGCTAGGAATAATGGAATAGGACTCTGATTCTATTTTGTTGGTTTTCGGAACTAGGGCAATGATTAAGAGGGACAGCCGGTGGCATCCATATTGCGCCGCTAGAGGTGAAATTCTTGGACCGGCGCTAGACTAACAAAAGCAAAAGCATTTGCCAAGAATGTTTTTATTATTCGAAAAGGAAAGTCGGAGGTTCGAAGACGATCAGATATCGTCATAGTTCTGACCATAAACAATGACGACCGGCGATCTGGCAGCGTTATTCCCATGTCCCGCCAAGCAGCTTCCGGGAAACCAAAGTCTTTGGGTTCGGGAGGAGTATGGTTGCAAAGCTGAAACTTTAAGGAATTGATGCAAGGACACCACCAGGAGTGCAGCCTGCAGCTTAATTTGACTCAACACAGGAAACTTCACCCGGCCCGGACACGAAAAGGATTGCCAGATTGATAGCTCTTTCTCGATTCTGAGGGTGGTGATACATGAACGTTCTTAGTTGGTGGAGCGATTTGTCTGGTTAATTCCCATAACGAACGAGATTCCTCCGTGATAACTATGTATGCTACCCCCGGCGGTTAGGGAGACTGGCCTGCTGGTGAGCTGACCCTGTAAAACATTGTAGGTGAGGGCCTGCCGGTGAGCTGAACCTGTCAAAGATTTTAGGTGCGGGCCTGCTGGGGAGCTGACACCGTAAAACATTATATGCGAGGGCCTGCTAGTGAGCTGACCATGTCAAAGATTTTAGGTGCAGCCCTGCTGGCGAGCTGACCCTGCAAAACATTATATGCGAGGGTCTGATGGTGAGCTGACCCTATAAAAGATTTTAGGTACGGGCCTGCTGGTGAGCTGACCCTGTAAAATATTTTCGCTGTGGACCTGCTGGTGAGCTGACCCTGTAAAAGATTTTAGGTGCGGGCCTGCTGGTGAGCTGACCCTGTAAAACATTATATGCGAGGGCCTGCTGGTGAGCTGACCCTGAAAAACATTATATATGAGGTCCTGCTGGTGAGCTGAACCTGTAAAACAATATATTCAAGCACCTGCTGGGTAGGTGACCCTGTAAAACATTATATGCAAGGGCCTGCTGGTGAGGTGACCCTGCAAAACATTATATGCGAGGGCCTGCTGGTGAGCTGACCCTGTAAAAGATTTTAGTTGCGGGCCTGCTGTTGAGCTGACCCTGTAAAACATTATATGCAAGGGCCTGCTGAGGACGTGACCCCGCAAAACATTATATGCGACGGCCTGCTGGTGAGCTGACCCTGTAAAAGATTTTAGGTGCGGGCCTGCTGGTAAGCTGACCCTGTAAAACATTATATGCGAGGGCCTGCTGGTGAGCTGACCCTGTAACAGATTATATGCTTGGCCCTACTGGTGAGGTGACCCTGTAAATGATTTTAGGTGTAGCCCTGCTGGTGAGCTGACCCTAAAAAACATTATATGCAAGGTCCTGCTGGTGAGCTGACCCTGTAAAAGATTTTAGGTGCGGGCCTGCTGGTGAGCTGACCCTGTAAAACATTATATGCAAACGCCTGCTGGGGAGGTGATTCTGTAAAAGATTTTAGGTGCAGGCCTGCTGGTGAGCTGACCCTGTAAAACAGTATATGCAAGCGCCTGCTGGGGAGGTGACCCTGTAAAACATTATATGCGAGGGCCTGCTGGTGAGCTGACCCTGTAAAAGATTTTAGGTGTGGCCCTTCTGGTGTGCTGGCCCTAAAAAAACATTATATTCAAGGGCCTGCTGGTGAGCTGACCCTGTAAAAGATTTTAGATACGGGCCTGCTGGTGAGCTGACTCTGTAAAGCATTATATGCAAGCGCCTGCTGGGGAGGTGACCCTGTAAAACATTATATGGGAGGGCCTGCTGGTAAGCTGACCCTGTAAAAGATTTTAGGTGCTGCCCTGCTGGTGAGCTGACCCTGTAAAACATTATATATGAAGTCCTGCTGGTGAGCTGACCCTGTAAAACATTATATACGAGATCCTGCTGGTGAGCTGACCCTGTAAGACATTGTAGGTGAGATCCTGCTGGTGAGCTGACTCTCTAAAAAATTATATGTGAGGGCCTGCAGCTGAGCTGACCCTGAAAAACATTGTAGGTGAGGGCCTGCTGGTGAGCTGACCCTCTAAAATATTATATGCAAGGGCCTGCAGCTGATTACATCTAAAATATTGTAATACTTCAGACTGATACCTTACATTCATATATGAGATGCAATAAAATTATAGAGTTATCTTTTATTAATCTAATTGTATTAAATTTCAATGATAAATCTGATGATGTACAATTGTGGAAGTTCCGAAAATGTTAAAAGTATTTTATTAGAAAAAGAGGAACATAAAGGGCACATAAATTACTTGAACAGCATACGGTGTAGACTTCTATGTATATTCACTGAATGGGCTAATTTCATTATTTAGCTTCAAAACATTAATATTACAATTAGGATAAAGCTAATCAAAGTCCACAAAGTGTTTTTTTTTTGTTTTTTTTAATCAATTCTCTTTTTATTAAAGAAATATGTCATACAAAACACAACACATTTGTATAATCAAAGCGGTATAAAGAACAGTAATACAGGTTAACAAGATGATATAAAGAGTTCTAGGAGCTGTCACAAAGTGCTCTGGACCTTGATCCCGCATTGTTAGATTCATCACAGGACCACAGCAAAACAGTCCTAGTACCAGAAAGCTACAATATGGGTATAACCAAGGCAATTAACTTGTCATAATATATGAAAACTAGTTATGCCCAGGAATACAGGAGGAAAGAGTGGGAGGAGGGGAACAAAGGATAGTGTGGAAGGTGGTTAGGTAGGAGACAAATGGAATAGTGATCACATATGTGAGGTATCATTTAGCAAGGTATGGAAAATAAAGGTTACTAGAAGTTGGTGTGAGGCATCTCATATAATGAGCAGTAGATTGAGCAGTGAAAATGTGCTTATGAATTAAAACTTCTATAGGCTTTCCACTGGCCCCAGGTTTTTAGAAAGGAAGTCTGAGAGTGTGTCTTCAAAGCGATATAGCTGATCAACCTTATCTATCCATATTGGTATGGAGGGTGGTACAATCACTTTTGCAGAGATATGGTATGAGCAAGCGGGCCGTTGTCATGAGCATGGTAGGTAGGTTGTGTTTGGATAGAGTAAATTTGTCATATGGGCACCAAAGAAGAGTCAGTTTGGGGTCTAAGGACAGTTTCGTAGAGCAGATGCAGTCCTGCTTGTGGTTTGCTTCAGTGTATTAATGGTGGAGGCAGGGCAAGAGAAAGTTAATGCTACTGATTTACTATAATTAATTTTAAAGTTGGACAGTGTTCCGAAGTCGTTAAATATGGGCAGTAGTCTAGGGAATAAAGTTAATGGGTTGGATGTCATGATTAGGAGATCATCCACAAAAGCAGCAGTTAAGTAGGCATGTGCCCCGACTGAGACTCCCTGTATCTCAGGGTCTTGCCTAATTTAACAGAGTAATGTTTCCATTACTATAATGAAAAGGGCAGGGGATAATGGGCAGCCCTAACGTGTGCCATTGAGTATGCGGAACAAAGGGTGATACGGTGCCATATATTTTTACTCTTGCCGATGAGGTCAAGTAGAGGGAAAAGATCGCTTGGAAGAACTGGATCGGAATGCCAACGCTAGATAGGACTGCTGACATGTATTGCCAGCTCACCCTATCAAAAGCTTTTTCGGCGTCGGTGCTGAGTAGGGCAAGAGGTAAATGGGCATTTTGTGCCCATGATATAAGTCTGATCAAACGTACCGTGTTTTCATTCCCCTGTCTACCGTAGACAAAACCGACCTGTTCTTGACCAATGATATTAGGAAAGATTGTTTGAATACGTTGAGCAAAACTTTTTGCCCACCATTTCACATCAGTGTTCAGCAGGGATATTGGGTGATAGTTACCGCATTCCAAGGGGTCTTTTTTCTCCTTAAATATGACTGTAACATGGGCCTGATTCGGCAAAGTACCTCCATTAAGAAGGGAATTACATAGAGCTATGAAATGAGGAATTAGGGTACTTTTAAAGGTTTTATAATATTGAATAGAAAACCCTTCGGCCCTGGACTTTTACCCAACTGAATGGAGGATAATACTTGCGAAGTTTCTTCCTCCGTGATAGGAAATAATAGCTGTTCTCTGTTATACAAAGTGGTGTAGAAGTTTTTAAAAGGCTTTTGCGATGTCCAGGGTGGATCTATGGAGTGTGCCATTGGAGTCTTTGATGGCTGTGATAAAGGAGTCAGATTGTTGTTTTTTAAGCATAGCCGACATGAGTTTACCTCTGTCATCATGAGCATATGCTTTAAATTTTGATCGGAGGAGCGCTTTAGCTGAAGTGACATTTAGTAAATTCTTTAACTCAGTTCGTAGCTTTAAGAGTTCTTGGGTATTGGCCCAAGCTTTGGTTTGTTGGTATGAGATCTCTAATTTAGAGATTTGAGATAATAAAGCATCAAGTGCCGCTGAACTCTTCTTTTTTATTTTGGATCCTAAAGCGATAAGTTCACCCATGATAACAGATTTGTGAGCTTCCCACACAATAGAAGGGGAGATTTGTTCTAAGGAATTAAGGCTAAAGTATTCCTCTAATGAGCTAGTGATTTGTAAAAAATGAGAGAGGTCGGCTATTAATGTATCATTAATGGGCCAGTTCCACTCCCTTCAGGGCAGATCTCTCAGGGGGATATGAAGGTATATCAGAGCATGATCGGATAATGTAATATTTCCGATGTTTTCTCCTGTGGCAAGTGCAAAATGAGCAGTGGATAAAAAAAGGTAATCTAATCTACTGAATGAGAACTTGGCCTGAAAATACAAGGTGTAATCAATGCATGAAGGGTTAAAGGGAACCTGTCATCTCTAATTGACCTATTAAACTCAGCCCTAAGAATTAATAAATGCGTTTCCAGTCATATATATCTTATCCAGACTCCAATCTGCAGCCTTTTTGACCATCTAATCATCTTTTTTTAATTTCCGGCCATATATGCTAATGTGCCCAAAAGAGTCATATTTTACCTCTCACAGACAAGAGGAGTCATATCTTTCCAGAGTAATCTTCTTCATCTCCGCCTTAGAAGCACCCACAGCCATGTAATCCCGCGCAATCGCATTACTCTGCATACTGAAAATGAGGTTGTGCTGGTTTTGGAGCGCAACCACGTCATATACGTCAAGGCCAACGTAATTGCACAGTCTCAAATTCCTTCCGGACTCCCCATGCCCAATAGTAGTCAGTGGATCGCTGTGAGGTAGGAACTCTAGTGCTGGATCTACTATGGCTGGGGAACAGGATTGTTCGGAACTTTCTAGGACGTTGTGGCGTGAGGGGGAGGATACATAAAAGAAGCTATTTTATTGGTGGAAGGAAAAGAGAGGAGAGAGCCTGTGTGAGATTTAAGAAGAAAGAACGAGATCTACTGAAGATTCTATGAATAAGGGGCAGGGAATAGGCTATGACGTTCTGATGAAATCTAAAGTATTATGCTAATGAGGATTACAGCGGGAAAGCGTTCTGGGGGCCAAATATTAGGAACAGCGGGTGCAGATAAAATTATGGACGCATTGCTTTAAAGAGTATTAGAAGAAAAGTTTGGAGGTACCTTTACTTTTATATGTATAAACATGGTGACAGGTTCCCTTTAAGGGTCCTCCAAACATCTGTGACTCCTAAGTCTTTCAATGCTCTCTGAAGATGACCTGGGAGCTTGTGAGATACCCGTGAGCATTTGGAGGAGGAATCTAGTTCTGGTTCCAGGGGGAGATTGAAATCTCCACCTAGTATAACAATTCCCTCCTTCAAATATGCTAGTAGCTTGAGTGTCCGAATGAGCCACTGAACTTGTCCCTTATTGGGAGCATATATGTAATTGTGATTTCTGCAATTGTGCCTTTAACAAATAAGTAGCGACCTTCCGGATCAGCAATGGTGGAAGCATGCTTTAACGGTAGTTGTTTGCGTATAGCAATGCTTACGCCCCTGCTGGTGGAGGTATGTATGCTATGATACCATTGAGAGAATTGTCTAGGTGGTAAGTTAGGCGTCTTACCCATCTTGAATTGTGATTCTTGAAAAAAGGCGATGGAAACTGTCTCTGTAAAGAAGAGAGAGGATTTGGGATCTTTTCCATGGCTCGTTCAGGCCTCTCGAGTTCAAGGATGAAACTACAATAGCTGCCATAAGACGAGGAGCACAGGTTCAATCAGCCATTCAGCAGCGTGGCAAGGCTCCGCCCCCCAAAGTCTACAAAGTTTACTTTGATCCAAATTTCATGAAAATTTGATACATTGCAAAGCCGAATTTCATCGTGCTTTATAATAGCAAATCCTTTTTCCCTGAATGGCGGCAAAAAATAAAAAAAAATCATACTTACCTCATTCCTTTGGGCTTGAAGAGCCAGCCGCTGCCATCTTGATTGAAGATCTTGCACGAAATCTAAATGACGCCATCACAGGCCTCGCAAGATCTTCACGCTAGATATTCAATCAAGATGGCGGCAGCCGGCTCTTCAAATGAGATAAGTATGATTTTATATATTTTTTTTAAATTATTTTACACTGTATTATTGCTGTAAAATGTGATGATCAGCTATGAGCATGGCATCTCAGGAGTACAATGATGAGGAGCAGCACAAATAAATGTACTTCTTGATGAAGTAATTCCTCACAAAGCAATTTTATTTATTTTTTTATTCGGTGAAGTAGCCAAATCAAATTTTTCAATAGTTCGCTCATCACTAATTACAATATTAATATACAATATTTGGATATTCAGAAATAGGACTGTGATTCCACAGTATATAAAGTAATTTATACTACAGTCTCAAGCTGGCCTACATACAT
This sequence comes from Bufo gargarizans, assembly GCF_014858855.1. Lineage (NCBI taxonomy): Eukaryota > Metazoa > Chordata > Amphibia > Anura > Bufonidae > Bufo > Bufo gargarizans. The sequence goes on from NC_058082.1 coordinate 239,743,877, forward strand.
CCTGTCATCAACAAATGAAAATCTGACCATACACATAACATGTATGTCAATTGAATGCTTGTTTGAGCTGCTGTCAAATCTATACGCATGCAGGCTCAGCTTGTGAATATGTTATGAATGGGAGACGAGAGAAAGCTGCTTTAAGACACCCCTAGCAGTGACTTATCTTCCAAAGAGCCAAAAAGTTTGGACATGTTAAAATTCAACATACTCTACCCTCTCTCCACCATCATCTGCAAATAGGGGAAAGTCAGGAGGCCCCTCATGCACAGTATAGCTGTCCGTTTTTGCCCAAATCAATGAGTTTGGCAAATATAACCAGCTTTAATGTAATATCCTAGTATATTAACCCTAGACACCTCTGGTGTTAGAGTCCAAACCTTTGTATCTCATAGATATCAAGTACTTGTTGGCAGAAGTTTTCAATATCTAATGCTTGTCTTGATTGTGAACCTTGAAAGTTGTGTTTAGCCAGATTTGTTTACAAGTATCTTTCAAATAATCATTATTGGTTCATCTTAGAGAAATATCTACCTACCCTAGAACCAATTTGTTAGTCTTATTAAAGTGGAAAACTTTTGCACCTCAAAGGCAGATATGGGGAGAACAAAATTAGAGACATAGGACTAGATAATCAGAACCAAAATTCTAGTTAAGCAAGACTTTCATTACGTACAGCTAGATAATATGTCTCCATTTTCTGTCCCAAACACAAACTAGGAAGATATAGAGGCCCTCCGGAATACTTGCTATGCATACTAATCACAACACAAAATGTGTTCAATCATTCAAAAGATTTTTTGATTAGCTACATGCATTTCAATTTGCAGATGAACCCTTGGGATAATAAGATTTGATTTCTGATTGTGAAATGAATATAGCCTAAAAAGAGAATGCACAAGGCACCAGACAGCCAAGTTACAAATGACAGTGCAGAGTGAAGAAAAGTAGACAACTGACATCTAAACTCTCAATAAATGAATAGACATAACATGTTTCTATTTATCAGCATTTCTGAAACATCAAAGCAGCAAGGCATTATAACCTGTAAACCTTTCGATTATTAACTAGGATTGAGCGAACCCGAACTGTAGAGTTCGGGTTCGTACCGAACTTCACGGTGTTCGGCACTCGAACCCGAACATTTCAGTAAAAGTTTGGGTTCGAGTAATATTAATATACCATCGGATCGGAGTTTTCTCCAATCCGATGGTATATTTTAACTTGAAGCGTCCCCATCACCATAGGAACGCCTCTATGTTAGAATATACCATCGGATTTGAGTTAGATCGTGAAAACTCAGATCCGACAGTATATTCTAACACAGAGGCGTTCCCATAGTGATGGGGACGCTTCAAGTTAGAATATACTGAGAACTGTGGACATAACAGCCCCCTGCTGCCTGGCAACACCTGATCTCTTACAGGGGGCTGTGATCCGCACAATTAACGGCACCTGAGGGGTTAATTGTGCGGATCTCAGCCCCCTGTAAGAGGTCGGGTGCTGCCAGACAGCAGAGGCCAGACCCCCCTCCCTCCCCAGTATTAAAATCATTGGTGGCCAGTGCGGCCCCCCCTCCCTCCCCAGTATTAAAATCATTGGTGGCCAGTGCGGCTCCCCACCCCCACCCCCTATTAAAATCATTGGTGGTTAGTGCGGCCCCCCTATTAAAATCATTGGTGTCCAGTGCGGCGTCCCCTCTCCCCCCCTAATTAAAATCATTGGTTAACAACCCCCCTCCCCCCATCATTGGTGGCAGCGGAGCGGCAGTTCCGATCGGAGTCCCAGTTTAACCGCTGGTGCTCCGATCAGTTACCATGGCAGCTGGACGCTACTGCAGTCCTGGCTTCCATGGTTACTTAGCACTTTTAGCAGCATTATACTTATATACGCTGTCTGTGGCCAGCCGGCGCTCCTCCTACTGGTAAGTGAAAGGTCTGTGCGGCGCATTGCTTATAGCACAGACCTGTCACTTACCAGTAGGAGGATGCCTGGCCGGCCACAGACAGCGCACGTAAGTATAATGCTGCTAAAAGTGCTAAGTAACCATGGCAGCCAGGACTGCAGTAGCATCCTGGCTGCCATGGTAACTGATCGGAGCCCCAGCGATTAAACTGGGACTCTGATCGGAACTGCTGCTCCGCTGCCACCAATGATGGGGGGGTTGTTAACCTGTGGCCACTGCCACCAATAATTTTAATTAGGGGTGGGGGGAGGCCACACTGGACACCAATGATTTTAATAGGGGGGCCACACTAACCACCAATGATTTTAATAGGAGGGGTGGGGGTGGGGGGGCCGCACTGGCCACCAATGATTTTAATACTGGGGAGGGAGGGAGGGGGAGCACACTGGCCACCAATGATTTTAATACTAGGGAGGGAGGGGGGTCTGGCCCCTGCTGCCTGGCAGCACCTGATCTCTTACAGGGGGCTGAGATCTGCACAATTAACCCCTCAGGTGCCACACCTGAGGGGTTAATTGTGCGGATCTCCGCTCCCTGTAAGAGATCAGGTGCTGCCAGGCAGCAGGGGGCAGTTATGTACACAGTTCTTAGTACATTCTAAATTGAAGCGTCCCTGTCACCATGGGAACGCCCCTGTGTTAGAATATACTGTCTGGTCTGAGTTTTCACGATCGTGAAAACTCAGATCTGAAAAAGCGAATACTATTATTTTTTGTTATAACCATGTTATAACGGAAAATAATAAAGTGAAGTTCGGGTCCCTATTAACTTTAATGGGGTTCGGGTTCGGGTCAAATTCCGGATCAAGTTCGGGTCCCGAACACGAACTTTTTTTAAAAGTTAGGCTGAACTCCCCGAACATCTAGGTGTTCGCTCAACTCTATTAGTAACCCTTTTGCGTCTTGTCATGTAATAGTACATTAGGGGGGCACATGCCCCATTTGAGGCAGGTGCCAGCTGTGTGTTATAGCCAGCACCCGGCCGCAATGAATGGGATCAAAGATAACACAAATCTAGGTCATTTAACTCCTCAGATGACATGGTCAATTGGTGGGGTTAGACATAGGAATTGAGCTGTGGTAAAACATATTCTGCAAGTGGCTACTCAACTGTATATCTCATGTATTCAGCAGGTACAAGTAGCAGGGCACACCTTATGTTCAGTCAATCAGGTGCAGTCATCACAACTTGTGAAAGTGCCAGGTCTTTCTCAAAAACCTATTTCCCCATTGAAGTATTGGAAAAGGAGATTCTGCATTTCCTAACTACATCATGACTTTACCACAACCGTACCGTGTGGCCATACCCTAACATGCCTATTGCATTATTTTGAAACCTGTGGAGAGCTGCAGATTGTTCAAACACTTGCTACTAGGTTTCCCCGTGGATTTGCTGGGACTTCAGACATGGTAATACCCTGTACAATGCAGACTATCCTTTAAAAGGTTAAACCTCACTTGCTGTAAAAAATTGGTGCACTCATTTTGATAGCAGTAAGTATTTGATTGAATTTGATTACAAACTGAAAGGAGTAGTAGCAGAGTAACCGGCTAGAAATTGGTTACAAGGTTTTAGATTTTTATTTCACTTACCTAGAGCAAGTAAACAGAATGATTTTTATGATGAGATGTATGTGTCAATATAGACTTTATTTTCAGCTTCAAAATATATCTACCTATTTTTTTTTATTTTTTATTATAAATTATGATTGACAAATGAATGATGTCTTCCTGTATTCAAGTAAGCTATTTATGATGCATGGACCTGCTATTTATAATTAGTGATGAGCGGCAGGTGCCATATTCGATTTTGACGAAATTTGCGAATATTCAATAGGATATTCGTTTTATATTCGTCGAAATCGAATATTCGTAATTATTCTAGTTATCGCGATTAATATGTGATTTAAATAATCGCGTATTGCGATTTTAACTTAAAGGCTACTCTCGTATTGAAATAGCAATGCGATTAATTCAAGTTATAATAATCGAATTGCGATTTCAACTTAGCACTGCTATATTCTATATTAGGCTAGAATTAACGAATATGGAATATAGCAGTTAAGTTGAAATCGCAATTCGATTATTTCAAGTTATAATAATCGAATTGCGATTTCAACTTAACACTGCTATATTCCATATTCGTTAATTCTAGCCTAATATGGAATATAGCAGTGCGAAGCTGAAATCGAAATTCGATTCATTCAAGTTATAATAATCGCATTGCGATTTCAACTTGGACCTGGTTTACTATGGTTGGCTTGGTAGAATTAGCGAATATGACGAATATATTTGTTATATTCCACAAAACGAAGATAACAAAGTATTCTGCATCTTCGTTTTAGCTACCTATTCATCACCTTTGCTAATTCTAGCAATCATATAGGAAAATTTACTATAGAGACAGCTAAGTTTAATTCGCGATTATATTACTGCTTTTTTAAAAATAAATAAATAGAATACCCGATAATTATGAATTATGAATAGGTAGCTAAAACGAAGATGGAGAATACTTTGTTATCTTCGTTTTGTGGAATATGACGAATACATTCGTTATCTTTGTTTTGTGGAATATGATGAATACATTCGTCATATTCGCTAATTCTACCAAGCCAACCATAGTAAACCAGGTCCAAGTTGAAATCGCAATGCGATTAATATAACTCGAAGTAATCGCATGGCGATTTCAACTTAGCACTGCTATATTCCATATTAGGCTAGAATTAACGAATATGGAATATAGCAGTGTTAAGTTGAAATCGCAATTTGATTATTATAACTTGAAATAATCGAATTGCAAGTTCAACTTAACTGCTATATTCCATATTCGTTAATTCTAGCCTAATATGGAATATAGCAGTGCTAGGTTGAAATCGCAATTCGATTATTATAACTTGAAATAATCTACGTTCCCATGGTGATGGGGACGCTCCATGAGCACGGAAGTTGGCAGAAGCGGCAACGGGCACTGACTGGAGCAGCAATGAAGCCAGGAATCCAAAGGACAGGTAAGAACAACTTTAGGGAAGTGGGAAAGAAAAAAATATAACAATAAAAAAAAAAAAAGAATATTGAAAATATCGAATTTATAGCACTATATTCAAAATATTCGCGAATTAGCGAAGTGACGATATTCGCAAAAAAAAAATCGATATTTGAATATTCGCGCTCAACACTATTTATAATGAGAGCTCACGAGTGCTAAAAGCTGGCAGTCTAATAATGAGTGAAAAACTTACTCTTGACGATCTCTGTAGAGCTTGTTGATGTTTTCCCACTGGAAGGAAAGCTCTGCCAGTTTTTGTTGAATCTTCTCATTTTCTTTTGGTGTAGCTGATTGGAGAACTGTTTTCTTTCTGCTTTGAGTAAACCCGATTTGACCTGAAAGTCTCCCTAGGATTTCTTTTGCATTCTAAAACAACAAAATAGTGGAAAAATAAAATAGCCAACAAATCAATTTTATTCTGTAACTACATATAAAGTGTTTAATAAAGTTCTACATGCTGCCAGGTAGCTCCTGGACTGATGTTTATAAATAAATAAGTGATAAAACTTAAATATATTCCCTGGTCCTAAAAACTGAGTTTTCTATTGTATTGATTCATCAAATAGCCCTTCAGACTGAAAATCTCCAAAATATATGGTGCAAAAGGGTCCTTTAAAGGGAAGCCATTAAAAAATGTAATTCAATCTATGGACAATGTTTCATAGAGCAACATATGCTAATTGACATATAACTTGTGGGAAAAGATTTCATATAATTGGTAATTGACTAATTTAAACCTCTACATGTTCTGGGCTTAAGATTCATGGCAGTCCTATTGAGTGACTGCAAAGACTGTTCTCACTGCATGTCCACTTCTGGAGGAAAGTCTGTCAATCACTCAATAGAACTGCCAACAGGGACTCCTAAGCCTAGAATGAACATAGGTTTAAATGAATTTCTAGTTACGCTGAATCTTCTCCACAAATTTCACAACCAAAGTTATAGCTGCACGGGTGAAGCTCCCCCTCTCCCCCCACAAGAAAGAGACAAACACACTGAAATATATGGCATATAGTTGCAGACAACTGCCTTTAGCTTTCATTGTACTGAAGCATACTTAAGCGTTTTTGCAGTATTACATTAAAATAACATGATTTATACCTGACAAATATATACAAAAAGAAAACCTCTGCAGAACATGTGTGGTCTATAAATAGATACCATGAACACATCTCAGCATACATTGTGTTAATACTTTTACTATTTGTAAGTGTTCTTCTCGTGTAGTATTTAAATTAGTATGAAAAAGGTGCTTACACCTCTTTTTCCATGCTGTTTGCCAGGCAGAAGGCTATTATTAATAACATTCTTTAATGCCAGTAGATGACTTTGCTGGATCTTTGTGGTTTATTGAAGACTGTGTGACACTTGCAGAAATATTTTCAGACCTTGAGAAGCCAAAATACATATGCATTCTTGTTCACTTTGGTTGGCTTACCACTAAATAGAATGCTAAACAGTAAGGGTATGGTCCCATGAAGGAGAGAATGTATTAAGGATCAATACTACTTTTCTTCTTTTCTTGAATGCACTCCTGGCTTTGGAAAATTGACCATGAGGCCATGCCTACTGTGACAAACATATGACATTTTTGTGTTCCTTATGCACATGCATAATGTTTCAAAGAGTTAATGGCTAAATTGTGGTGTGCTCGCCAGTTGAAAACATCCTACTGGTTTATCGCCTCACTTTCCTTCTGTGAAACTGGGCATGGAGAGTGGATGATTATGGGATTGTTAGGCTTCATCTTGCCATTGTTTGAGAAGACTGAAAATGAGCCTGAAGCCATTTAGCTCCAGCCAATAAATGGATTGGCTGGAAGGCAGGACACATCTGATAACATTGTGTCACGGTGGGGAGTGGGGGAAACCCCCCACCGTATAATGGGAACTCTTAACAACAATGAAAAGGGAACAGGCCACAACATAAAGCCGCCCTAATCCTGACCCTGATCTCCTGACCGCATGAGCAAACCCTGAAGATGGGAGGGCTCATGCACTGCAACCTGGATGCTGCTGACCCTGACGGCCCCTGGCATAGGGGTCAGGAATAGGAGACAACCGGTTCCTCATTGACTCAGACGAACTGGAGTCTCCAGCTGCGTAGTAACAGGTGGAAGGGAAATGACCATATGCAGCATCTAGATTGGCAGGTAATAACACCGGAAAACTCACTTACCTGCCACTGCCACCACGACTGGAACCCGTGCATAAGTACAGGTGCCCACACACCAAACAGGACACCATACAGACAACACACACACAGGTATCCAGCACTCCGGATACTGCCTGGACCCCATGCCGCAAGGAGCACGGCAGCCCCAGGCAGCACTGCATATAGACTAATGGTTAACCCCTCCAGGAAACCAGCCCCCTCACGGAGGTATCAACATACCAGGTGACGTATAGCATACATGCAGGGACCAACACCAGCAACAGCCCAGACATGTAACATGTCTGGGCTGTTGCTGGTGTTGGTCCCTGCATGTATGCTATACGTCACCTGGTATGTTGATACCTCCGTGAGGGGGCTGGTTTCCTGGAGGGGTTAACCATTAGTCTATATGCAGTGCTGCCTGTTACAACCAACAAAACGCTACACACACCCAGAACATATAAAGGTACATGGAGGGTACATAAGGGAGGACAATTTAAGGCAGAAACACCCAGGCAAGGAGCAAAGCTCCAACACCAAGCAAGGCTGTAATACAACTGCACCCAGCCAGCAAGCCACAGGTTTATATCAAGCTTGCGGCCACACCCAGGAAACACCTTAATGCCCACTAGCAGAAAATTAAACCCTTGCTCAACAAACAGCAGGGAGGCAAATCTTAAAGGGGAAGTGCACATGCAAACTGCCAACAACACGTTGCCACCGGCAACCAGTCTGCATGGCAACCGCGTCAAGGTCAAACATAAATATGACACATTGTCTGTTGAGAAACTAAATATATGGTGTGTTTGCCCAGGAAAGGTTAAAAAAATGTGGGGGAGAATCTTTGAGTGTGGAGCTATGCTATAACATTGAGCTACAGCTCCCTGGATAAGGGACTACAAAAAATGAATGCCAAGCTCCACTGGCAGGAATACCAGAACCACAATCCAAGAGCAAGAGAAAGTTCACAGTCGGCACTGTCCCCATGGCACTGCCCCCCCCCCCCTTTCCCGGACAAAGGATGTACCCAGTTAATTAATAATATAAGAGATGTTCATAATAATGACATTAATTGTTTGACTTTTACAGGATTGGAGCAGATTTTTTTCCACCTAACAATGGTAAAGATAGACATGGTGTCCTTTTAAGATAAACAGCAAATTGGATTGTAAAACCAGATGCCTTAGGACCTCAATGATCATAATGACTTATCTCCTTTTTTTTTTTATAAACTGATCACCTGTATCTATTTGTATTTGTAATGCAAATTGTAAATGACATTCTTATGTAAGGAAGTTTGCAGGTGAGCATTTGATAAAAGGAAGCATCAGTTGACGCAAAACGGCCCTAGGCCGACTGCTCTCCTGCACTATTCTCCCATCCTGCTGTGTTGTGGACAATGAAATAAAGGAAGATTTTATGGTAAGAGCCATGATTTTGCGTTCTTTCATTGTAGATTAATACCAGACCCCACATCTTTTAGGGATGTTAGTTTTTTATGTAATACCTTTTGTTTTACCTCCCTTTGTAATGTTCTTCTGTATCTGTAACTTGTATGTACTTTTGTTAAATCATTTTAAAACATTACATTTAATAGGTGCTGTGTCCTGTATTGTGTTTTCCGTTTCATATACACTCACCTAAAGAATTATTAGGAACACCATACTAATACGGTGTTGGACCCCCTTTTGCCTTCAGAACTGCCTTAATTCTACGTGGCATTGATTCAACAAGGTGCTGATAGCATTCTTTAGAAATGTTGGCCCATATTGATAGGATAGCATCTTGCAGTTGATGGAGATTTGAGGGATGCACATCCAGGGCACGAAGCTCCCGTTCCACCACATCCCAAAGATTCTCTATTGGGTTGTGATCTGGTGACTGTGGGGGCCATTTTAGTACAGTGAACTCATTGTCATGTTCAAGAAACCAATTTGAAATGATTCGAGCTTTGTGACATGGTGCATTATCCTGCTGGAAGTAGCCATCAGAGGATTGGTACATGGTGGTCATGAAGGAATGGACATGGTCAGAAACAATGCTCAGGCAGCCCATGGCATTTAAACGATGGCCAATTGGCACTAAGGGGCCTAAAGTGTGCCCAGAAAACATCCCCCACACCATTACACCACCACCACCAGCCTGCACAGTGGTAACAATGAATGATGGATACATGTTCTCATTCTGTTTACGCCAAATTTGGACTCTACCATTTGAATGTCTCACCAGAAATCGAGACTCATCAGACCAGGCAACATTTTTCCAGTCTTCAACAGTCCAATTTTGGTGAGCTTGTGCAAATTGTAGCCTCTTTTTTCCTATTTGTAGTGGAGATGAGTGGTACCCGGTGGGGTCTTCTGCTGTTATAGCCCACCTTTCTTTCCCATTCTGACATGCAGTTTGGAGTTCAGGAGATTGTCTTGACCAGGGCCACAACCCTACATGCATTGAAGCAACAGCCATGTGATTGGTTGACTAGATAATCACATTAATTAGAAATAGAACAGGTGTTCCTAATTGTTCTTTAGGTGAGTGTGTGTATATATATATATATATATATATATATATATATATATATATATATGAGCACAGTCAACTATATGTGCGACAGTGTATTGGCTTAGCTTCAGTTGATACACAGTGGATGGGAATATACCTAGCATAGATAGGAATGCCATCAGGTTAGGGGTATTGTATCCAGTTTTGTATACTCTGGGGGAAGCCCTCTGTAATGACCCATGGTGAATCAAGCATAGGCCTGGTCAAGAAGGAGTGAGTGTTTACAGTGTATGTCTGGTGTAGTGTGCTGTCACACCTACCTGCATCATTATTTTGGGGTATTTCTAACTTAACTACAACTAATTGAATGCCTCAGTAATTGAACCACACATAGAATACCTCACTATAGAAACCTACACAAATTATTGCATACTGTCAAGATAATTCTGTAATTTGTAAATGTATAAGGTTTGGAGGCCTATAAAAACCTAGTTCTGTAATTTTATACATTTCTATATATGGCATGACACATATAAACACAGAGAACAGTAAGAGTCACGTTACAAAAAAGTATCAACGTTATAGCGACAAGCAGTAAATGCTGAATTTGATTCCTATTGATTTTCATTCATTTTTTCAATGGCCAGCTCATAAATCTCAGTTTAGCTAAACAACATTTCTCATGAAAAAGATAATACTGTAATAAAATTAAATTTTTTACACCTCTGCACCTAAACCCTTTCCAATAAAGACATTGTGTTGGATTATGGCAGGCTGAGGGCCTTTAATAGAAATGTACAATCTCCCTTAGTAGCTAATTTTAGTAGTTCTATGCTTACTATCTCCCAGAAATAGTTGTATAAAGATTGTGATTATTTACTGTGACACATTTTTCTGCCCTTTGGGCCAATATATATGGTTCAGGATAACAATTTTCTTAGCTGCCAGTGACCATGAGGGTGACACAGAATACTGACACAAACAAATTGAAAGCTTGCAGCATGGAAGACAGTTGGCTCAATGCATTTTTCTGTGCATGATTGCCCCACAGCACTCACTTAATACCATTTATTTTAATGCCTCAGAGAATGAACAATATAGATGAAAATATTTATTATGGGATCTGAGCATCTGACAATGGGAATTAATGAATAGGTCTTAAAAGCAATAAATCAAAACATGTCACTTGTTTCCTTGTAATTGCTCGAAAGCAAAGGTTATTCTATTAACTAAATAATATAAAGACCACTGTTGACATAGAATTAGGACAAATGATATCCTCATTTTCTCCTTTAATATGTAAAACAGTAATACAAATTTGGGGAAAAAAGTAATGATAATGAATTAAAATAATTTTAACATCACCAATAACTATAGTAAAACCCATCATTATGGGTTGTAGTCTGCTATAGACAATTCTTATAAATAAAGTAAAAAAGTGATACATGTTGGGCGTATTGAGGTCCTCCTTCATAATCACTCTTTTCTTGCTGCATTATAAATGCATTCTCCACACATTGACTTTGTGGAGAGCTTGTATCAGGCTTATTCTGAAATACAGCAACCAATCTGTACAAGCAGAGCTGCAGTATGTAGCAATTAAGAGGAACAAAGCAGAATCCTAGATATTTAATGCAAAACAGAGTTTATTTTGGACTAATGTTGACTACCATTAGACAGTGTAATTAAAGTAAATGCCTATTCTTGAACTCAGCTTTTAATAGGGCTAATATTAATTTCTTACTATATCTTTATATGAGTCAGAGCTCTATTTTTATTATATAGAGTATCACATAAGCATTGAGATTGAGTTAAAGTAGTTTATTGGGATCAGAATATCAAAGGCCTATCTGGGAAAGATTGTTGGAAAATATCAGATTGTTGGGGTTCACCTCTCAGTACATACGCTAATCAGTATTTTGAAGGGGCCACAGTTCTCATGTGACCGCTGTGCTTTTTCATTGTTAACATGGGCCCATCTACCTGCACACGGTCTATTTGCATCTACGATACATGGTATTGCAGCTTTGTCCAATTCACTTTAATTGGGTGAAGCTGCAATATTCTGTATTATCGTCCCCTATGTGAAAATGAAGAGGTCACAGCACTTGCACAAGAACCACAGACCTTCAAACAACTGATCAGCAGGGTTGCCATGATGGAGTTCCTTTTAAATGATCAAGTCATGCCAACATTGCCCACACATTCTGCATACTGCCACGCTAACATCCCCCAGTGACTTGGGGAAAAATTCCCACACTGCCGATGGCATTTAACCCTTTCTACCCCGGGCCACTTTTCACCATCCTGCTTAGGCCATTTTTTGCAATTCGGACATGTGTCACTTTATGTTGTAATAACTTTGGAACACTTTTACTTATCCAGGCCATTCTGAGAATGTTTTTCCATGACACATTGTACTTCATGACAGTGGTAAATTTAGGTCAATATATTTTTCCTTTATTTATTTTTAGAAAATCCCAAATTTACCCAAAATTTGGAAATATTCAACATTTTCTAAATTAGAATTTCTCTACCTTTAAGACAGATTGTAATGCCTCATAAAATAGTTATCAGTCACCATTTCCCATATGTCTACTTTATGTTGGCATCATTTTATAAATGCCATTTCATTTTTTAAGGACATTAGAAGGCTTAGAAGTCATTTTTAAAATTTTCAACAAAATCTCCAAAACCATTTTTTTAAGCACCAATTCAGATACACCCCTCAAATTATTAAAAACTGATGTTACAAACTTTGTCAGCCCTTTAGGTGTTCCACAAGAATTAAAGAAAAATGGAGGCGAAATTTCAAAATGTTTTTTTTTTATACAGAATTTTCATGTTAATCGATTTTTAATTGCAACAGAGCAAGGGTTAACTGCAAAATAAACCTCAATATGCATTACTCTGATTCTGCAGTTTACAGAAATACCCCATATGTGGTAGGAAACTGCTCTATGGGTACATGGCAGTAGCAGAAGGAAAGGAGCGCCATATGGATTTTGGAGGCAGATTTTTCTAGAATGGTTTTTAGGCACCATTTTGTAATTGAAGAGACCCTGACTTACAGTGAAAACTTTCAAAAAGTGACCACATTTTGGAAATTACACATTTCAAAGAATATATTAAGGGGGTACTGAGCACTTTGCCCCCTAAGCATTTTATGGAATTTGGAAATGCAAAGTTTCATTCCTTCCAATAAAATGTTGCTTTAGCCCCAAATTTTTCATTTTCACAAGGGGTAACAGAAAAAAAGGACCCAATAATGTGTTACCCATTTTCTCCTGAATATGGCAGCACCCAATATGTAGTGGTAAACTGCTGTGGGGGCATATGGCATAACTCAGAATGGAAGGAGTGCCATATGGCTTTTGCAGCACAGATTTTGATAGATTGGTTTGCAGGTGCCATATGGTTTCTATTTTTTTGAATGATTGTCTTCTGTAGGGGCTCATCATTTGCAGGATGAAGCGATGTTACTCATTAGTACCATTTTAGGGTACATAAGACTTTTTGATCGCTTGGTATTACACTTTTTTTTACAGCATTCACCTGAGGGGGCATATCATGTGATATTTTTATAGAGCAGGCGATACCCAATGTGTCTATTATTTTTATCTGTCACCTGCTTTTAGCATTTTAAGCTTTCAACATTGCCATGTTCATTAAAGTACCTTATTTCCTGTAGTGGTCTTCTTACTTTATTTCGTTTTGTCATTTTGATAAAAAAAAAGCTCTTTTTCTGATATGCTAATGAAGCTCCAAGGTGCCAAGAGGGGCGTTTTTTTCCCCCTCTCTGGAGCCCAGTAACGCCCCCTTGCAGTGCCCAGCCCACCTTAATTTGAATCTTCTGAGGCAACAGCGCTCAGATTACATCACTGGGCTCGGCGCATGCCCAGTGAGACTTTTGAGGCTGTTGCCCTCAGGAGCTTGATGATCGCGCAGGCGGTACTACGCCTGAGCGAGATTTCTGGCGGCCGACAGGAATAAGAAAGAAGATGACATGGCGAGGGGGCGGAACCGTTTGCCGGTGCTGTGGGAGGTTATTTCAGGATCAGGAGGCGTTCTTGGGATTCAAATTATGGCGGGCTGGCCACTGCAGGGGAGGGGGGGGCGTTACTGGGCTCCAGAGAGGGGAAAAAAACGCCCCTCTGGGCACCTTGGAGCTTCATTTGCATATCAGAAAAAAGCTTTTTTATCGAAATGATGACCACTACAGAAAATAAGGTACTTTACTGAACATGGCAATGTTGAAAGCTTAAATGCTAAAAGCAGGTAACATATTTGCTTTAAGTTTTATACAGTAAATCTATTTTTGAACAGAATTAAATCTTGTTTTTGCACCCTCACTTGTCTCTTGAACATGCCCCTGACCTCTCACAACATGTGCTCCCATCTAAATGTCATCATCAGTAGTTGCACGTCTAAAGGAGTCCGCAGGACCTCTCCTCCAAGTCTGGGCTGGCCTGTAACTGCTGACAGTCTTCACAAAGCTCATTGATGCTGAGAAGCAGAGCAGACGCGGTGGCTATAATTATTTGGCTAGCAGGAGCAGAAAAAGCAAGAGGCAGGTTAAGGAAATGTGAGAGCATAGAGGCAGTTTCTGGGCCATTCCAACTAAGTGTGCTGTCAGAGGAACCCACGGATTCCTAGCTGTGTGTATCTGTAGTCACTTGAGATGATGTTGAAAAGAGAGTCAAATATTCCAGTACAGCAGGATTGTTGGTCAAAACACGATCGCTGGATGATAGTGGCCGCTCTAGCCCATTGCTGCTGCCACCCCGTATTTTGCTGCTACTTGTGCTGGCTACAGCAACATTTTTGTCACTGCCTGTTCCTTTGGAGGGCCCAGGCAACTGTCTCTTGCCCATAATGTACTGCAAATGTATCACTAAAATAACAGAATAACTCTGAATGTAGATGCAATAGAATAGAATGCACATGGTGATATATTACACCTGCCTTTAATACTGAGGCACACTAAGGCTGGGTTCACACCTGAGCGTATTCAATAAGCGCTTTTTACAGGCGTTTTTATCGGGCATTTGTATCAGCGTTTTTAATGGGCGGAAACAAGCAAACTCCCATTTAGGCGCGTTCCCGCTGAAGTCTATGGGCGGGAATGCGTGACAATACGCCCCAAAGATGCTCCTGTACTTCTTGGGGCGTAGGGAGTTTTACAGCGCGTTCGTACGCACTGTAAAATGCTCAGGTGAGAACCATGCCCATAGGGAAACATTGTTTTTTGCCTGTTGTGCGTTTTACAGCGCGTAGGAACGCAATGTAAAACGCTCAGGTGTGAACCTAGCCTAACTGTATTACTGAAATAACAGATTAACTCTGAAAATCAGTACACTAGAACTTGATGCACACAGCAATATATTACACCTTCCTTTAATACTGAGGCACAGTAACTGTATCACTAAAATAATTGATTAACTCTGAATGTCAGTGCACTAGAACGTAATACACATTTTTTAAAACACTTGGCAGCAACACTGTACATGAGCACTTGCCCCATCTCTTCCTATGCTCAGCTCACAAGACATTGGTGGAGACCACGTGGGATGAGGGTTTTTTAGGGCTGTGACATCACAGGGCTACCTGTGGATTAGATTGGCATTTTAGGTAAAACTGATTCATTACCATGAAGCGCAAGAAAATTAAGCTTAGTTACAAATTGAAGTTTCCCAAAACTTTGGACCAAATTCCACTTCGAATTCTTTCCATCGCTTAACACTTTTTTTTCTTCAAATAATTTGCATTATTGTCAACAGGATTGTATTGGTAAACAAATAATAATTTATTCTACATAAAGAAGTGAAAAAAGAGCTACAAGCTATTTTAAGCATGAAAGTGCCAAGGGAAACTATATAACCTGGTTAAGAAAAGAGCATACAACTTTCATTTCTAAGAAAAAAAGATTAAAGAAACTCATTAGCAACTGGAGTGACACCAGCCTTTAGGGAAAGGATCCATCTCCATGCTCTTGTAGAAGAGAAATTGTAGTATTACAGACTCACAGTTCAGTTCATTCTCTCCTTCTCAAATTTGTCTTTTGCTGACAAAGGACAACACCTTGTATAAAATCTATTCCCATGTGCCCCCTGCATAACCGTCAGCTGACAGATTACCTGTGGAAAGTACTCAATCAATGGGATGACTGAATGACTGAACACATGATTATTTGAAAGTATAGGGAATTCTGAGGAAAAAATGTGTTTAGAAATGAAGCACAGTAGTGAGTTAAGGAAGTCATAATTGGATGAAGAGGTTTCAGTTGCACCTATTCTTTGCCTGAATCACCCAGATGAACAACCTCAATCTAAATAAAGCAGTCATTGTATCATTTTTCTGTTTGCCAGATATTGTCTGATTTATTTATTAGGTATTAGGTCAGGCGTATAATGAAAAGTTATATAAGGAATGTAGATCAAAATATGACAAAGATCCATCAAGTTCAACTTTTTCCAATTCATTTTACAACAATAAATGTCAAATTATAACCCTTAAATTATAACCCTCTATAACTTCTGCTATAAGTATGTAGTAGTGTTCATCTCAATGCTGGGCACACGGCGGCATTTGGCTGAATACAGCATGTGCTCAAGCGCAATGCTCAAGTCTCCTCCCCAGCCATTTCTTGGCTGCTACGCAGCCAATAAACGTGCAGGTAAGTATTGCCCTTTACTGTAATGCTCTAGCCATGTTGGTTACTGGCATTACAGTGATTGGCTGGCCGGAACGCGTCATCGGGTGCTATATGTTCGGCTCAGTGTTAGTTAGGGAGAGCAATGCTGAAGAAGAGAAAGATAGTGTAGAGAGTGAATATATATTTTTTTTCAGTAGAAAAACTTGTCAGAGACCCAAAAGTCCCAGAACTATTGTTGTGTGTGGCAGCAGCAATATATATTTTTAGCGCAACCTGTACTAAATTGCAAAAACTTTACAGACGCAAAAGTCCTTTTAAGGACTATTGTTGTGTGTGGCAGCAATATCTATTTTTAGCGCATCCTGCGCTAAATAGCATGCAATAGTTAGGTCGCTGCAGACAGTGACATTATCTGCGCTATATCTCCCGTGTAACGTATGCGCAGCCTAAAAATATCTGTGACATCCAGTGTACTTTTTCAGTAGACGGTGTCTGCTGCGGACAGTTACATGACCTGTGCTACATCTCCTGTATTAGGTTTGCGTATCTGAAATATCAGTGACATTCAATGTAATTTTTTTGGCGCTGGTGACAGCGACATTATCTGCGCTGCATCTCCTGTGTAACGTGTGTGCAGCCTAAAAATATCAGTGACATCCAGTGTACTTTTTCCGTAGACGGTGTCCGCTGCGGACAGCGACATTACCTGGGGTACATCTCCTATGTAATGATTCCACATCCCAAATACCTGTGACATTTCCTGTAATTTTTTATTAGCCGCTGCTGACATCAGCGACATTATCTGCGGTATTTCTCCTGTGTAACGTTTCCACATCCCAAATACCTGTGACATTACCTGTAATTTTATATTATCAGCTGCTGACATCAGCAATATTATCTGCGGTATATATCCTGTGTGACGTTTCCACATCTCAAATCCTTTTTAAAAAAAATTTGCGCATACACTTACAAATCCTACGCTACTGTACGTGTGACATACTTTCAAGAATATATAACATTTAATATGAAGAAGGCAAGCAGTAAGGGTCAAGGACGTGGCCGTGATGCTAAGGGGGCACTCAGAGGCCGTGACCCTGGGCGCGTTGATACCAAGCTTCATGTCCCAGTTTGCAGGGCAGCACAGGACAATGCTCTTGAACTCAGACCAGTGCGACCAGGTCGTCAGTTCAATTGCAGCAGATAAAAGGTTCCAATTGGTTAAGCACCACCCTATCTTCCACCAAGTTCAGTCTCAGTAGCCAAGAGTCTGGTCAACACAATCCTCACCCTGATCCTCCTTCCTCCCACCATGGAGAGTCTTGCCAAACAAGTGATCTCACACTTGGATATTCCGAGGAGCTCTTTTCAGTGCCATTCCTTCATTTGGGCCTTTCGACAAGCCCGCTTGAAGAGGGACATGAGATCTTGTGCCCTGATTCCCAAACTCTTGAGCATCCACAGTCACAAGAAGATGATGATGGCGAACGGCAATTAGTGTTTCACAACGTGGATGATGATGATGAGACACCATTGCCAATAAGTCAACGGCAATTAGTGTCTCAAGAGGTTGATGATGAGGATGAGGCACAGTTGTCAATAACTAAGGATGTTGTTAGGTCAACAAGTCAGGAGGATGACCAGAGTGAGGAAGTGGAAAAGGAGGTGCTGGACAATGAAGTCACTGACCCAACCTGGGAAGGTGGCAAGCCGAGCAAGGACATCAGTACAGAGGGGAAGGGATCTACAGCATCACAACAGGTTGGAAGAGGCAACAGGGAGGCAAAAGGGAGAAGGCGGGCCACACCAAAGAGGACCGCAACTGTTCCACAGAGAACACCCTTGCGGAAATCTCCCTTGCCAAGGGGTAGGTGTTTTGCAGTCTGGTGCTTTTTGGAGGAAAGTGCAGACGACAAAAAAAATTGTAATTTGCAACCTGTGCAATACAAAAATGAGAAGGGGCGCAAACACTAGCAACCTCACCACCAACAGCATGATCAGCTTCATTGCATCAAAGCACCGTAATAGGTGGGCCGAACGCCTGGGTCCACAATCTGTGTCTACAGGTCACACTACTGCCTCTTCTTTCCCTGTGTGACGTGCTGTCCAATCCCCTGTCGAAGGCGCATGACTGTATGCCTCCAGCCCTGCACCTGGACCTTCGTAAGCACCATCAGCGACCATATCCACTTCTGTGTCCTAGCTCAGCGTACAGATGTCCTTACCCCAGGCAATTGAAAGCAAGCGCAAATACCCAGCCACCAACCCACAGGCCATAGCACTAGATGCACAACTTTACAAATTACTGGCCCTGGAAATGTTGCCATTTAAGCTTGTGGACACTGAGGCCTTCTGCAGCCTGATGGTGGCTGTCACGAACTATGGATCCGATCGCTCCGGATCCCACAGCTGTGACGTAGAGGTCTGTGACGGAGTCTGCGCACACACAGAGACCTCACGTGACCGGGGTATTACCACTCGGCTAACACCCCCCACTACATTCGGTAACTGCCACCACGTGGGTTCCCGGTCCACGAGCCGACTATCCGGGTCATTCACTATCACACAGATCAGTGGATGAACCGGATATCACTTACTGACCAACTGCAGTCAATCACCCCCAGCTACAATTCCTAAATGCAATTTAACTAACTACCTGGTAACGTCTCTTCAAAGGCAAGGTACGTTGTTCAGCAGCTTAGAATATGGAAGACTTGGCTACTTAGATTTTATAATCTTTAATAAGCGGTAAAAAGCAGTGCATACAAATCTAATGAAAATGACTATAAATCTACAGAATAATAATAACAATATAAATAATCACGACAGTTCAAATGAAAGGGAAAAAGAGGAAAGAATACTTAGTTTCTCTGGAGGGTTTCAGATGGTCGTTCATATGTCCTTTTTGAATCCTTGCAAACCCCTTTTCAGTATGTATCAGGGGAGACCCTCAAAGTTCTTCTGATACAGGGATCTGCTGTCAATTTCCAATTAAGTGTCTGGTGATGTTCCATGGGTCTCTCTCCTCTGTCCTTGTGCATGGATTTTTATGAACTCTCCCATGGGCAGGAGACTTACTCCTGTCAGCCAATGGCAGCAGAGTGACTGTGAAGCTTAGGGATTGGCCCCCAAGTGTTTTATGACCCCATCAAAGTTCAGTTCCTACATTGAGGATTATACTTAAGCCCGTATCTCCCTGATACATCGGCATATTTTTATACAGAATACATATTTGCGATCCTTATTTATTTACCTACAGAATGAGACCACACACGGTAATGCTGGGACCTGTAGTTCTTCTACCACCCATAGGTCAGCTACGGAATCACATCCTCTAGTCATATTTGATACCCAATTAACCACAATACTCTGTAGAGCCTGGATCTGGTGTCCGAAAGGGCATAAGTTGATTCATAAATGAAATATGAAAGTGGACTGGTTTTATGCCCAGAGCTAATTAAGGGCTATTAGCTCTCCTCAAACCAGACCTGGGAATTAATGACGTCACGCTCCAGCCAGGCTTGACAGAGAGCTGATCTTATCTTAAAGGACAGGATGAGCTGGGCCTGGTATAGCCTTTATGACCTTTTATTGCTGGCCTCACAGAGTAGTGGTAATAAAAGTGTATATCTATATCATAGGCGACCCAGGCTTCAGAAAGATGAGAGTTCACAGTTTTTTACATAGGCCAGAAGCATATAAGATGGCTACCCAGAGGAATTATGTATGTATGCCGGCACAGTGGCGGCCATCCCTTGTTATGCAGTCCCCAGACGCCACAATTTTTCACGGTGTACCATGCCCGCATTACACCAGCACGTGTCCCGTAACATCACATGTGCCCTGACCAACGCAGTTACTGAGAAGGTACACTTAACCCACTGACACATGAATAGGTGCTTTCGGCCAGGGACACTACATTTCCCTGATGGCACATTGGGTGAACGTTGTGGAGGCAGGGATCGAGTCATACCCTGGGATAGCATAAATGTTACCGACGCCAAGCATTGCGGGCTCTAATACCATCAGGGTTTCCGCCACTACCTACATTAGTGGCTCCAAACCCCATTCCTCCGCCTCCTCCTCCACTTCCACCGCAGAATTATCCTCTTGCAGCACCAGTTAGCCATCAGTCGGTAGCTGGAAGCAGTGTAGCACTGAGGTGGGGAAACGTCAACAGGCCGTGCTTAAGCTGATCTGCTTGGGTGACAAACAGCACACCACCGCAGAGCTGTGGCAGGGGATATAAGACCAGACTGAGCTGTGGCTCTCGCCACTCAACCTAGAACCAGGCATGGTTGTGTCTGATAATGGCTGAAACTTGGTGGAAGCTTTGAAGCTCGGCAAGCTATCACACATCCCATGCCTAGCACACGTCTTCAACTTAGTGGTTCAGTGGTTTCTCAAAACCTACCGCAACTTGCCTGAGCTACTGGTAAAGGTGTGTCGCATGTGTGCCCATTTCCGCAAGTTATTGACAGCTTCCGCCGGTTTGTCTATGCTGCAGCAGCACTTACAATTGCCAGCTCACGGACTGTTGTGCGACGTGAGCACGTGCTGGGACTCGACATTCCACATGTTGGCCAGGCTTTGTGAGCAGCAGAGAGCAATAGTAAATTCCAGCTGCAACAGAATAGTCGCCTTTCCAGTCAGCTTCCGCTCTTCACAAGCGAGCAGTGGGCATGGATGTCTGACCTCTGTGAGGTTTTAAGAAACTTTGAGGAATCAACACAGATGTCGATAATGCTATTATCAGCGTAACCATCCCACTTCTGTGTCTACTCAAATGCTTGCTGCTCACAATTAAGGCTGATGCTTTGCATGTAGAAGAGGTGCAAATGAGGGAAGACATTACACAGGGTGATAGCCTGTCCACCCTCAGTTCGTCTTCTCAACGCAAATTGGATGATGATGATGATGATGATGAGGAGACGGTTGCCTCCGCTACAGAGGGTAGTACCCATGTAAGTTTAATGCCATCTGTTCAGCGTGGATGTACAGAAGAGGAGGAAGAGGATGAGTAGATTTAGAGTCATCCTCCTGATGACTCTAGTCAGTTTTTTTGGGGGGCGACTGGTATATCACACCAGTTATAATTATTTTTTCAAATACTGTTTGTCACTGTGTGTAGCAGAGGGAAAGCAGCAAAACCGCAAACAAATGCTCTGTACCCAAATGCACTATATAGAAAGTATATTATTGGTATATAACACCCAGCTTCTATCAGTTTTTTTGGGAAGCGACTGGTATATCACACCAGTTATAATTGCGTTTGTCACTCTGTGTAGCTGCAGTATTGCTGCAGAACCGCTCACCACTGCTGCACAATACAAATCCACTATAATATGCATTCTATGTTAGAAAGTATATTATAAACATATTACCCGCCTCTGTACTGCACACCTATCAATAGTATACCTATACCAGTCCTTAAATGGACTTTTGTGGACCAATTTGATAGCGTTTTTGTCCCTAACAGTCTGTCCCTGCTCCACACAGCAACCTTTCCCCACACTGACAAAAGACTGAATGTAAAATGGTTGCCAGATCTGGTCTATTTATAAGGTAGGGGATATGTCCATTGACTGAAACGTCTCAATTGGCTGTCCTGTACCACCTGATGAATGTGTCATGGGTCAAAGTTCTTCACAATGTAAAATAATATGGCGGACGCGAATATCTCCATATGTTCGTATGTTCGGCGAATCGCGAACAGGCAAAGTTCACCGCGAACCAACCGCCGGGCGAACCGCAAGGCCATCTCTAATGACGACAGCAAAGTCTTGCCTGTTGGGACTCTGGCACACATGGCTGACTTTATTAGGCTGCCTTTGCCGTGACCCACTCGTTTTATGCATTTTGGACAACACCGATTACTGGTCGTTCACCCTTCTAGACCCGCGCTACAAAGAGAACTTCTCATCTTTCATTCTTGTGGTGGAGAGGACGAGCAAAATGGTGCAATACCAGAAGGTCCTTGTGGAGAAATTGTTCCAAACATTTCCAGCTGACAATACTGGCGTCAGAGTACGTAGTTCCTTTAGAAACCGAGGAGGGAAGACAAGGGGAACACACAGCAGTTCTAACAGAGATAGGGCAACACTCTCTAAAGCCTGGGACTGTTTCATGACACCCTGCCAGCACCCTCACCCTGATGTGCAGCCTAGTGTCACAAGGAGGGAAATATTTTGGAAGATGGTAAAGGAGTATGTAGCAGACCATGTCAGCGCCTCAATGATCCCTCTGTGCCTTACAACTACTGAGTGTCAAAGCTGGGCACGTGCTTACGAACTGGCGCTCTACACCTTGGAGGTGCTGGCCTGCCCTGCCCTGCCACCAGCATTTTGTCAGAGCGAGTATTTAGTGCTGCTGGGGGCATAATAATTGATAAGCGCATAGGACTTTCAACTTAAAATGCTGTCAGGTTGACTCTGATAAGGCCTGGATTGCCTCTGACTTCTCTACTCCACCAGAAGAAAGTGTCTGAACATAAAGGCACTTTAAATGTGTTTTTTATAATTTACTGAATACACTGTTTTCCCATGTACCCCTTCCACCACAAAAAAAGGGTATATGGTTCAATTTTCCTTTTCTTGTCCTCCTCTTCTTCCATCATATCAACATGCTTATTATCTGCCCTCTCTCCTAATGTTGTAGAGGGTCAGTTCTCCTGCAAGCCCTCGCATATAATGTTTTAGACGGTCAGCTCACCAGCAGGCCCTCACCTACAATCTTTTAGATGGTCAGCTCACCTGCAGGCCCTCATTTATAATGTTTTAGAGGGTCAGCTCACCAGCAGGCCCTCACCTACAACCTTTTAGAAGGTCAGCTCACCTGCAGGCCCTCGCATATAATGTTTTTTAAGGGTCAGCTCACTAGCAGGCCCTCAACCATAACATTTTACAGGGTCAGCTCACCAGCAGGCCCTCACCTACAATCTTTTGGAGGGTCAGCTGACCAGCAGGCCCTTGCATACATGTGTTTTTAAGGGTTAGATCACCAGCAGGCCCTCAACCGTAATGTTTTACAGGGTCAGCTCACCAGCAGGCCCTCACCTACAACAGTACGCCATTTTTACAGACTGACAATAATACACACGAAACCGAAGATAAAATCGATTTTAGAGAAAACATTGTTAGGAAACATTCTTTCCTGTATATTTACTTGTATATAAAGTGAAAGTGCTGCAAAAAATTGCAAGGAAGAGGCACTCCGATACAACCTGTTTATCACATAATGGAGGGCCTCATTCACATTGCCAATGCACTAAGCGAAAGGGTTTACAAAAAGGAACCGACACTCCAATACACCCTTTTTTAATGATCGTGATCGGCGATCACTTTAACGTTTGGTCAAATCAAATCAAATAAAAACAACAGTAGAACTCAAGGCTATGTTTAATAGTGAAAGTAAGAGTATTTCCACACGCACAATGTGAAGGGAACTCAAGGGATTGGGACTCAACAGCTGTGTAGCCGTCAGAAAACCACTAATCAGTGAGGCAAACCAGAAAAAAGGCTTCAATTTGCTAAGGAGCATAAAGATTGGACTCTGGACAATGGAAGAAGGTCATGTGGTCTGATGAGTTAAGATTTACCCTGTTCCAGAATGATGGGCTTATCAGTGTAAGAAGAGAGGCAGATGAAGTGATGCACCCATCATGCCTACTGCCTACTGTACAAGCCTGTGGGGGCAGTGCTATGATCTGGGGTTGCTGCAGTTGGTCAGATCTAGGTTTAGCAACAGTATGTACTCCAAAAATGAGGTCAGCTGACTACCCGAACACACTGAATGACCAGGTTATTCCATCAATGAATTTTTTCTTCCCTGCTGGCACGGGCATATTCCAAGATGACAATGCCAGGATTCATCGGGCTCAAATTGTGAAAGAGTGGTTCAGGGAGCATTAGACATAATTTTCACACATGGATTGGCCAGACCTTAACCCCATTGAGAATCTTTGGGATGTGCTGGAGAAGGCTTTGTGCAGCAGTCAGATTCTACTACTCTCTCTACTCTTAATGCAAGATCTTGGTAAAAAATAAATGCAGCACAGGATGGAAATAAATCTTGTGGCATTGCAGAAGCTTATGCGTGCCATAATCAAAGCTAAAGGCGGTCCAACGAAATATTAGAGTGTGGATTTTTCCTTGTTAAATTTCCTCCAGAGCTTTATATTAAAAGTTGCTTGAAAAAAAACACAATAATAATATTCCAAGACCTATAACAAATAGTCTCAAATGCATAGATAACACCAGGGGAAACAAAGCCAGTCTATAACTGCATAATGCATAAAAACCCACCTGTTCTAGGTAATCCATCAGATAAATCAGATCAAGGCATTGTTCTGATATCCTAAGTCAAAGAAAAATGAAATATGTCTTGCAATATATTGTACTGCCGCAAAAACAAATATGCCTTTATTCAACCATTAAAACTTCTCTCTGGTGCTTTAGATCAAACATCTATTAGAGTGATTTATAAAAAGACTGAGCTTTTCTTGTAGTGTACTACATTAACTAAGCTGTAATTGATTGTAATCAAAGTTGTTCTACTTTGTTAGATTTATACTAACATACACAAATGGATACAACATTGCAGTAGAAACTGTCTACTGAAGATTGATAAATCAATAGAACCTTCAAGAGTACAAGTACAGTACTGACTTATAAAAGGACTAAAATTCACTTTCACTTAAAGATATCAATATCTCCAGGATATTTAAATGAGTAGCACAAGGACAAATAATGTGAGGTTAGCCAAGTGTTAAATTGTGCAACCTATATTGAAGAGGTAAAAGAACCAACACATTACTTTCCAGGAATGACTAATAGGAAGCCTGATGTTTCAACAGAGTTGTGGAAGTATATTATTTTGCATTTGAGGATATTTGATGTCTAATAAACAACTAATATACAGTACACTAGCAATGTATGTTACTACCTTATAGATGGTGAATAGATGTGGATCTCATAAAGGAAACAGGTCCATTACTAAAGACAAATTCCTTTCCCAACTGATACAGAACCCAGGGACAGCTCCCTATTAAATGTGACCTGTCTGACTGAGGAAGAAGTGCAGTCGGATCTTAAAAAGAGTAGAATAGACAAATAATCTGGTCCAGATGGCATACACCCCTATATGCTAAGAGAATTAAATAAGGTAAAAGATAACAGACAGACCTTGATTTCTGATATTTAAGGATTGTAGAATGATATGGTCAGGATTTGTGCTTAGCATATATGGTGCCATTTTTCAAAAAAGGTCAAAAACTGAGCCCGAAAACTATAAGCTGGTTAGTCTAACATCTATTGTGGGCAAACTGTTTGAAAGTTTTCTAAGCGATGCTACCCTGGAGTATCTCAATAAAAATAAGCATATAATGCAGTTTCAGCATGGATCTAATGAGGGAACAAATTGAACTAGATGGTGTTGTTTCTGAAGAAACCACAGGATATTGTGGCTCCACCCACTTTTAAAAATTTGAACCCAAGTCACACAATGACTGACTGTGCCAAATGTAAGGACCCTGCCATTAACAGTCAAAGAGCGGCAGTATTTTAAATTTTCCCATATAAAACTAAAGGCTGAAATGTGATTGGCTGTTAAAGCTTTTTAATACACCATAAAAATGTATATAAATCAATGTACGTTCACTGCTGAACTCCTAATAAGATGAACTTTTTTTTATTTTTAATACATCACAAAAATGTATATAAAGGAATGCACGTTCACCAGAATACAGCTAGTAAGATGTAGGTTATTTTCTTATTAATACACCACAAAAATGTCTAAAAAGAAATGCGCGTTCGACACAAAACAGCTAATAAGACGTACCTTTTTTTTTTAAAATAATAAACCAGAAAAATGTTTATAAAACAATTTACGTTGACTGCTGAATGGCTAATAAGACAAAGGTTTTTCTTTTATTATTACACTACAAAAATGTCTATAAAACAATGTATGCTTACCGCTGAACGGCTAAGACGTACTCTTTTTCTTATTAATGCACCACAAAAATGTCTATAAAGAAATGCATGTTCACCGCAAAACAGCTAATAAGATGTAGTTTTTTTCTTATTAATACACTGTGAAGAATGTTGAGTTATAATCTAATTTCAGCAATTTTCTGTCAGCAAGCAGTGGAAGAAGACTCCACAGGGGGTCTGGCTTTAAAACAGACCACATGTTTACAGTTCACGCCCCACTTGGCCCCACTGGCAATTCAACCTCTCTGGCAGGATGAATGCCGGTGGGGGGGGGGGGGTGAGTTGGTCATCAGAACAAAATAATCCATCAGACATCATGGAACTGGGGGTTCATAAGAAATTATGAATTGCCCGTCCATCACAGGCATAAACCAGTTATATATCTGCGACCCTTGGACCAAGACAGACATGCCCCTGGTTGTTTTTTGGGGGTCGGGTGCCAGGAAGGGGAGATACAGAGATCTTCCCGTAGGAACCTAATAACAGCACCATGTTTGGTCTCCACTTGTGACCTTTCAGTATGGAGCTATGAGTTAAAATGGGTTTTGCGGATCTCTGGCTAACAGGACCAGGTAGGGGAAGTGGACTCCTCCCAGAGGGAGGCAGGGGAGTGGACGACTACATGTGAAAAGGCCCATGCAGGCCAGAGGACAGTGTCTTTCTCGTGTAATGTGTTTGGGGAGACCTGGAAACTGCTGACATCACTGCCCCCATGTGACTATAACTAAGAATTATAGCAACCAAGAATTCATCATCATAACCCAAAGGACTACTCATCCACCTGGTAACTGACTTTTTCTCTGTTTAACCCTGTTTGTACCACGTCATCTGTATTTGCACATCCGACCATTGTATATATTTTGTGTGTATATAGCGTTATATCTAGTGCACCCTTAAGGCAACTAAATATATGATTTAATCTTGCACTGTTCTTGTATCTCGATCACAAATCCTCACGTCCGGCATGTTTTGGCATAGTTATAAGCTACTTGGGGTTGGTTTCTGACCCAATATAATCCCGTTAGCAGACCAGGCTTATATCTAACAGGGAACTGGTTGCAGTCTACCTAGGACTGATCTGGCAGAGCGCTGTTTCACTAGGGCAGTGTAAAGGCCCTCTCAGTTTGTCAGGGGTGTGAACGAGTGGGGAGTCACACCGGAGGTAGCATGGTCCACCCTCCCTCACTCCTCGTGCCTCCCTGTGCCCCTGTGTACAGGAGGTGTTTGTGTCAACTGTGCCAAGCTGACCTTATGTACTCCCAGGGAGGGTGTAACATCACCTCTTGGTAACCAGTGACAAAACTGGACCACTTGAGCTCGACATAGTTGACGTCAGGCAGGGCTGTGAGGTGCGGAATTTGTCACATACATCACAAAAATGTATATAAAACAATGTTTGTTCACCGCTGAACGGCTAATAAAACGTATGTATAGCTCCTATTAATACACTACGTAAATGGCTGTATTACATAGCACTTGCACCCCAATAACAAGCAGGGTTTGCTGGACTTAATGAGCTATCATATAGTGCAAACCTAAAAGCTGCAGTATAACAGCAATTTGGATCCCCAATTAGTGCAGCAAGGTGTAATAGAATCGCTACATTCCCCTATTGAACCCTGTTCTCCTTTTATGGTGTAAATAATGCCTCCCTATCCTTTCCCTGAACCTGTAAACCTAATTTTCAGCACAATTAAGTCTTTCCTAAGACTTTCCCTAGCGCCTGTCATGTCTCTCACTGCACTAAGTACCCTGGAAAATGCTGACTTCAACATGGCTAAGGCTATTTATAGGGCTGTGACATCACAGGGGCTGGCTGCTGATTGGCTGCATGCATGGCATTGTGGGTGATCACTTGTTCTCAGAGTTCTTTGCTCCATGTCCTAACATGAGCCATTTTAGGAAATAAGATGCTTCGTTATCACGAAGCGTGAGGAAATTCGACTTTGGTGCAAATTAAATTTTTACTGATATTAGGATCGAATTCCTTCGATTTGCTCATCTCTAATAATAATATATGCAAAGGTGCAGTGAGTTTCTAAACAGTAGTGCATGTGTATATTATAAACGGCATAAATCTAATCAAAATTTACCCATATGCACACCTAAACTAGCATTCTTTGATTGAGAGACCAAGTCAGGTCACTAACAGATTAAATTACATGCTGCCCTTAAAAGTCTGTGCAAATTCTAGGGATAAGAGAAGGGAACTCATAATCTTAGTCTCTCCAGATGGAGAATGTTAGTTTGAGGGGGGAGCCTGATAAGTGTAGCAAGAGTCATTTTTTTTCTGATAAAATATATTTTAGAGTTTCTTATATTAATTAGTTCTATTGATTTATGTAAAGTTGTATGAAAAGTTACACTTTTTAAATCTAAAAGGAGAATTTTGGATATTACGTGGATGGCCTCTTCAATGTAAGATTGTTGGTGTCCAATATTCAATAAATGATCAGTGGCACTTGCTGGATCATTACAATCTCTTTACTATAGTACCTAACAAATTGATGATCATATACCTCTGGTTATGTATGATACTTCAGCTTGGCCCTATTCACATGAATTGCCCTTTTGTTCTATTGTTTGTGAGATTCCTAAGGTTTGAGGGTTCCATGATCACACATTAATGACCTATCGTAAGACTAAGCCATTAATGCAATGTCCCAGAAAACCCCATTAACTCGTGGAAAAAATAATAAATAATAAATGTAAGACCATATGAGTTTACTGAGCAATCTAAATGCTTGTATGGCATTTGATAGGTTTGATTTTCCCATGCGTATGCAATCCATGCCATCCTTATGCAAGATACTTTTCATCAAATTAATTATGTTTCATGGATATCTATTATGGCTAAAATAAAACCTTTTCATCAAGAGTCACACAATGTATCTACGGTCCCTCCCTTTCATACAACTTAATAATGACAAAGATAAATTATTTAATGATTAAATAAATATTAAAAGATTAAAATTATGCCCCTTTGAAAAAACTAATTCTTGCAATATTTATCCAGGAGTCAAAAGTTTGTCTATACATGTATTTGATGACAGTTTAATAATTCACAAAATGAGGCCAGTGGACAAAGTTCCTTGTATCAAAAGCAATCAATATAATCAAATGCAAAATGTATGATGTATAATTATATAATCTGAAAGAAAAAGTGATTACTAGCTAGTGTAATTTATGTTATATAGAATTTGAATATCTTCATGAGAAACAGTTGCTAATAGGGTCATTGACTCTTCATGGTTCACAATGCAGGACATTTAAATCACATAAACATGGGCATAAATTAAATAATTACTTTTTTATAGACCATACTTTTTATTATACTGATGGTAATTGCTTCTAATAAAGGAAATAAATAGCTTTCGTGAAATAACATAAATTATTGGCCAAATTAAAGCAACTTAATGTTTAACATGGAATAAAAAATATTTAAAATAAAAAATGTTATGCACTATAGCCTCTAATGAGTCTCATATAAGGGTTTTTCTCATTAGGTCAGGACAACTCCCTTTTGTATGTGTTGTGGTTGGCGTTGAGAGGATCCTCTGCTCTGCTGGATCGGGCCAGTACATGTATTACGAGCATATAAAGATCTCATATAGCCCCATAGAAAACTTAGTATGCCTTCCCTGCCTCACCCATTTTTCTGGTAGATTTGCTTCAAACACTTCCAGGCAACATGGAATTTAAAACCTAGCTCCCCAAATTTCTCCCAAAATTTGTACGATTTATTTTTATTACGAGGAAGTCTGGAGTAAGAGTACCTCTTCTTCCGCAGGGGCTTCTTATTTCACTCCTACTTGGTCTAATCTCAGCAACCAAAAAAGGCCTGCTGCATCATTTCTTGTCAGTGGTCCATACTATACTTCCTAGACACTGGAAATCACTAATCCCTCCACATATTAGGGACTAGATCTCAGAGGAGGACCTGTTGAAGTATATGGAGACTCTAATGGTAGAGGATACGAATACCTCAGATGAGGTCTTACACTCTTGAGCCTCTTGTTTTGCCTTTAAGGGTAGCCCACACTTTGCTGCTTGATAGCGAGTAATATTCTTAAAGATGCCATGTTCATAGGTGGACTACCCTTTTCTCTACTCCCCCCCCCCCCCACAAACTTTTTTCATTTATTTTTCACTCGTTCCTCCCTTTTCTCTCTCAGGTATGTGTACACTCTGTTTCATTCTTTGTTATTATCTGCTGTTAGTCTCCATGATTTCAGTATGCTACTCCTTATGCTATGTTTGACTGTGTCAGCGGTGTTTTAGAAATGCTTAAAGTTATTGTATCTCTACTGTCCAATTACATTCTTTGTATTCTCTTTTATTGTTCTTTAAACTTGGATGGCCATACATTGGAATGATTGTCAAACAGAATAATACTATATTTCCCCTGCTTTAAAGAAACACACTCAGAATCCTGGACCCACTTGAATTCACAGTCTCTGCTAGAAGTCTTAGTGGAGGAGGCTTTCCAGTAAACATGGGTGCCTAGGAGATTAGGAAATGTTATTGTCGCTGTGCAGCAGGTCTGTCTGGCAGCAATCTTTATCAAGCAGAAACACAGTTCTCTAATGAAGCATATTGAAAAGTGGCTTTTGTAATAGGTCCCAACAAATATTAAAATGGATTTATAATTTCAGTATCTCACATATACAAACATATGAATATAATTAATGTCATAATATTGTTTTGCAAATTGAGACACCCAGGATATCCAGAGAAATGTTTTGCAATGCTATATTCTATTATTATTTGGTTACTTGTCATTTATGTAGTGTTAGCTTTATCAGGGCTCTGTACAAACGGTGAGTTATTTGTTTCTGGAATACAACACCCATAATAATCCGTGGAGACTTACAGTAGGTACTGTGCCATGTTGTTTAGGAATTTGGATGCCATAATATTATACATTTTCTTTCCTCTAAAATATCTCCATAATGCTGTGCCATATGGAAGAACCATAGAGCAATACACATGTCCACATGATTGTAGTACAGTACATGAGCTCTTAGTCTGATCAAACTGATCCATGATCAGGATTGCGTCTTTGCGGCGGTCCTGTTTCTCTGGGTGGACGCGCCGGTGCAATTGGGGGGTATTTAGCAAAATGATCAAATTGAAGAATAACATTTTTTTGAGATACTGGACATTTTTAACCAATCCAATGACAATTGGAAAGGCTTTAAAACTTGTCCCAAAAACATAGCTGGGACAGAACACTTCAGAGATTACATGTAGCTGGTGATAAGATATCCACTGTATGTGGTACAATGTGAAAGTACAGAGAAGATGGACAAGGCAGTCTGTTGTGGGCCTGTGGTGATGTAGCAGACCCATTAGCCACATACCCACCTGTCCATGCTTTTCTCTGTATTTTCACTTTGCTCTATTACTACACAGCTGATATCTTATGAGCTGTATGTAATATCCTAATTTATAACAGCAAGAGAAGTTAGGAGAGCTGAGAACGCTCTTTAGCTAACTGCATTGAAGCTTTGAATTACCCTTTACCAACAGTAAAGCAGTGGCCATTTTATTTCCCCTGATGATAGCCCCCCAGAGAAAACAAGCCATTATAAATAATAGCTATTGTGTTTATAATAAAAGTAATATTTAGTTATTTTCAGTAATGTTATTTTATTAATTCCTGGGGATTCTCTTTAAGTTAATATATTTGCACTATTTATTTTTAATTAATATTACAATAAGTCCAAAATGAAACTTTCTTTGCTTAGCTCTGCTTAGTCCAGCTTTCCCATATGTCTTCATCTATGGAATCAATACTACATAAAAATAAATCATGCAAAATGTAATTTTGCTATGTTAAGAGAGTGCATAACATCATAAGAGGAAGAATAATACTGACAAGAAATGTAACTTTGTGTATATGTGATAGCAAGAACACATTTCAACATCAATGTGGCCCATATGCTGAAGGGACCTTGTATGTTGTAAGACATAGGTATGCAGAATATCTCTATTCTATTGTTTTAAATGTATATACTGTCATGTCAACAATATGAAGACTAGAGATGAGCAAATCGAGCTGACGAAGTGGAATTTCTTTAGAATTTTTAGGAAAATTTTTATTCACAACGAAGGTGAATTTCCTCGCGCTTCGTGGTAACGAATCGCATTTTTCCTAAAATGGCAGCTACATGTGTGAGGACTGAGGATATGGGGCAAGGAACTCTGGGAAGGTGGGATCACCCAGATTGACATGTCTGTATGCATGCAGCCAATCAGCAGCCAGCCAGCCCTGTGGTGTCACAGCCTTATAAATACGGTGGCCATCTTAGAGTCAGACATTTTCCAGCATTCAGAGTGCAATGACAGATGTGTGAAGGCGCTAGGGACAGCAATTGGACAAACCCCTATTGTGGAAAATAAAAGACATAAAAAACGATTTATAAGTGCAGGGAAAGGATAGGGAGGACACAACCTACAATAGAACCAACCAATATCCCCGCAATGCTACGCATGACATAATGTATAAAAATATAACAAAAATTTATTAAACATAATAATACATTACAGTCTTGGCATTATATGCAGTTGTCGTTCATTCAACTGTATATGGGCATTTTTCCCTTGTTACTCTCTCATTTCCTACAGGACATGAAGCAGGATTTGGTACCTGCTATTTGATTGTTCTTTTATATGTTTCATTCCCCTTTCCCTTATTGGATTGGGTTTAGGCTAATGGTGTCTTTGACATTAATAATGTTATTTCTTATTGTTCTGGTGGACTTTTGTCCAGTTGTTGTTCCTGACCGGTCTTTGTAAAACAGGGGTTTGGGTGGAGGCACCTCTCCGCCACAATTTGTTTTCACCAATGTATATGTATTATCATGTTTAATAAATGTTTGTGTTATATTTTATACGTTATCTCATATGTATCATTGCGGGTTATTGGTTGGTTGTATTGTAGGTTGTGTTGTATGATTTACTAGTAGTGATGAGCGGCAGGGGTCACATTCAAATTTGTGATATTTCGCCAATATTTTGTAGAATATTCAGCGAATATTAGCTAATTTGAATATTCGTTATATTCTATAATTTTTTTTTACTCGAAAAATCGACAAGGTAATGATCGCGTAATATGCAAATGTTCGTAATGCAAATTTTTATCGTGAATTTTCAATTGCCGAGCAAAAACATGAATCCTCCCTGCTTCTTGCTTGTGAGCCAATGAGCCATAGCACTATTAGTGTTGATCACGAATATTTGAATTGCGAATGTTAATCGCGAATATCGGCACTTCGAGAATTCGCGAATATTTCGAATTTCGCATAATATATTCGTAATTGCGAATATTTGATTTTTGTGGAAATACCAGTTCATGCGAATTTTTATGCGAAAATTTATATGCGAATTTTATGCGAAATTTCGCAATCAAGAAAATAATGCCTGGAGATCATGAATTCGCGAATTCTCGAATATATGGCGAATATTCGCCCAAATATTCGCGAAATATTGCGAATTCGAATATTGCCCCTGCCGCTCATCACTAAGCACTATATCGAATATATTTGTTTTTTCAAATATTCATAATATTCTAGAACAAGGATATATAGCAATACAGCGAATATTCAAAAAAAACTAATGTAGAGCAATTTTGCTAATTTAGTTCTATAATCTTTTTTTTTATAGTTGTCATTTTTTTCCAATCTGAACTTCAGATGAGAAAAAAAATGCAACTATTGGACAAAGTAGATTATAGCCCTATATTAGCTAAATTGCTCTATATTAGTTTGTTTCTATATTCGCTATATATTCTTATTTTAGAATATTAAGAATATTCAAAAAACTAATATATATTAAATATTCATAATATTCTAAAACAAGAATATATAGATATATAGCGAATATTCGAAAAAATAAATAAATATAGAGAAATTTAGCTAATATAGTGCTATAATCTTTTTTTTCAATAGTTGAAATTTTTTTCCAATCTGAACTTCAGATGAGAAAAAAATTACAACTATTCCTATTTAAAGTCATGATTCCTCCCTGCTTCTTGCTTGTGGGCCAATGAGTCATGTTTTTGCTCGGCAATTGAAAAATTTGCAATAAAAATTTGCATTACGAAAATTTGCATTACAAAAATTTGCAATAAAAAAATCTTGAATATTGGAAATTACGAATATATATCAGTATATTCTAAATATTTGCAAATTTTCGAAGTACCTATATTCGCAATAAAAATTCGCAATTTGAATATTCGTGATGAACACTATTTACTAGACCCCTTAAGAACAAGGTTATTGTTATCTGAGGTACTGGTTGGCGTTAAAGGATAGGGCGGAATCATTTCACAGCATCTTAGTGCAGGGAGAGACGTCAGAAGAAGCTACGGACATTGATAGGAAAGCGATTTACAAGTGAAGGGAAAGATTATTTGGGGATACAAATAGCCATTATACAGCTCTGTCATTCCAGTTATTTGTTATTGGGTTGCAAGTGCTATGTTGAAAAGCCTTTAGTGGTTTATATTTTAATATCTTTAGTATTTTATATCAATACTACAAGACAAATATATAGCATTTCACTTCTAAAGTTATTGAAGTTTTTTCTGGTCAAAGCGTATAGTGATCTATTCCAGTCCCCCAAAAATATATTCTCAGTTCACTTCTGCAGTTATTTCTGTTGAAAGCATATAGGGCGCATTTCAGTAATAAAAGAAAAATATATATGCACTGCACTGTTGCAGTTATTTCTGGTCAAAGCGTATAGGGTCGCATTTCAGTACAACAAGAAAAATATAGTCAGTGCATTTCTGCAGTTAATTCTGGTGAAAGCGTATAGTAGCCTATTTCAGTACAACAAGAAAAATATATTCTCAGCTCACTTCTGCAGTTATTTCTGTTGAAAACGTATAGCGGAGTATTACAGTAGAAAAAGATAAATATATACGCAATGCACTTATTTCTGGTGAAAGCATATAGGGGCATATTTTAGTACTACAAGAAAATATATACACACTTCAAAGCCTATAGTGGCCTATTTCTGGTCAAAGCCTATAGTGGCCTATTTCAGTCCAACCATAAAAATATATTCTCAGTTGGCTTTTGCAGTTAATTATGGTAAAAGCGTTAAGTGGCCTATTTCAGTACTAGAATAAAACTATATTAGTCGTTTTTAAGGGGTGTTTTAATTTTTGTTTAATTTGTTTAGTTTAGCTACAAGTATGTTATGCAAAGAAGTGCCAGACAATGCATAGGGGAGTGGCAGAGGCCTAAATGTTTCTAGCGCAAGCTGAGGTCATAGCAAAGTAAGGGGGTGTGGCAGCAAGAGTCGCAGAGAGAGGCCTGAGCTCCCAGTGTTATCTAGTTGTCGTGCCTTGACCAGCAACCAAGCGGTTTTTGATTGGTTAACTCGGTCATCCATGTAATCCCAAGTGACATCAGACTCCCCTAGCCAACAGTCAGTGGGTTCATCAGACACAACCCTTATTTGGCATGGCCCAGGAGCAGACCCTGTGCCCTCACCTGTCCTCAAACTGCCTCTGTCCTTTTCTGTACTGTATGCTGTGGGCTCAGCTCCACTATACAGCGAGGAAGAGCTAGTAGAGGACAGTCAGAAGCTACTGCCCAGCCAAGATCTGGATGAGATATCTGCCGCTTTCTCCGCTAGGCGGGCAAGTAGTGATGAGAAGAGTGGTGCGGGAGCTTCTGTTGCGAGCATTCAGGCTCCTGACCCAGAGACCGTTGAGGAGGACATCAGTGACATGCAGACACTACTCAATGATGATGAAGTCGATCACATTTGGGAGCCGGGTGAAGAAGGGGCTTCAGGAGAAGAGGATGGCAACTTGCCAGTCAGGCAGCAGCTAAGCCAGTAAGTCGCTAGCGTGGCAGAGAGTCAGCAGGGTGGCAGCAGTGGGAGTTTGGGAGCCAAACAGGCATGGGGTAGCCCACCCGCTTTGCAGCAGCCAACCTGCCTGGAAAGGAGTGGTGCACGTGTTCACGGAAGCAGCAGCGGTAGCAGTTAGCCAGTTAGTAGTGTTGGGGATAAAATCAGGTACTTGGCGGTGTGGCAGTTTTTGTGAAGCCACCGGAGGAGGTCAACATGGCCATATGTAGAATATGTGTGCAGAAGCAGAAGGTGAAGTGTGGCCAGGGTGCCAATGTTGGCACCACGGCCCTGCATCAACATATACAGCGTCACCATAAAGGGGCCTGGGAGAACTGTGGCTTTAATGTGGTGGTCCAGCCTGCAGTAGCAACTGCTGCATCACCCAGTGGCACGCACCCAGTTTAGGCCAGTCATGGCTCCACCAGCCGAAGGAAGCCGTCTGTCATTCCCATCTTTGGCTGGTCCAGATGCTACTCATTAGTCATTCCATCAGCAATCGATCTCCGAAGCGATTGCCAATAGACAACATCATGCATACATGCATCCAACAGCGCAGAAGCTGAACATGCTCCTGTCCAAGAAGCTGGTGCTTCAGTTCCTCCTTTTCCAAGTGGTGGACTCTGCACCTTTCAGAGAACTGATGGTTTGTGCCAAGCGCAGGTGGAGAGTCCCAAGCCATCATTTCTTTGTGAAAAAGGAAGTACCAGCCCTGCACAAACATGTAGGTGGGCCAGTCCTTGACCCTGTCGGTGTCTGCCAAAGTGCACGGCAACGCCGACGTGTGGAGCTGTGACTATGGTCAGGGACAATACATGTCCTTTACGGCCCACTGGGTGTATGTGGTACCTGCACAGCCACACCAGCAACTTGGCCAGGTCACGCCGCTTTTGCCTCCACGTTCTCACGTCGTTGGTCCAGAGACAATGTCCGCCTCTGCCTCCTCATCCTCCACCACATCATCAGTCTCTACTGCAGGGACAAGACACAGTGTACCTCCAGCATACCACATTTGCAGGGCTCAGCAGTGTCACGCTGTTCTGCACATGGTTTGCCTTGGCAAACGGAGTAACACAGGGAAGGAACTGCTCCGTGTGATGCATCAAGAAATAGAATCTTGGCTTTCTCCGCGACAACTGAAAATCGGAACCATAGTGACATGGTGTCAGCGCTGGGTCAAGGAAGACTGAGCTATGCGCCCTGCATGGCACACGTCTTCAATCTGGTTGTGAAGTGATTTCTGAAGTCTTCCACCCATCTGCAAGGCAACCTAAAAATGGCCAGGAAAATTAGCATTCACTTCATCCACTCGTACACCGCAAAGCACACCCTCCTTGAGCTGCAGTGGCAAAACTGCATCCCCCAATTGATATGCAACGTTTCAACCAACTGGAATTCTACCCTCCATATGTTGGACCGACTATATGAACAGAGAAAGGCAATCAACGATTTCTTGATGATGCAAGCGGATAGGAGTACTCCACTGTGTAACTTCGATGTCAGCCAGTGGCAGCTCATGCGTGACACCTCCCTTTTGCTCAGGCCCTTTAAGGATGCCATTTTATTTGTCAGTCGCCAGGACTATGGGATGAATAAAGTCATTCCACTGCTTCATGTCCTGGAACAGATGCTGGTAACAATGGCTGGTCAGGGGACAGAAGACATGGCGCCTAGATTTCATGGCCACATGAGCACTGTGGAGGCTGAACTAAAAAAAGGAGAGGAGAAGGGAGGGGAGGACATTGGAGCACAGGCAATGTGTAGAGAAATGTGTGGCTTTTCTACTCAGCTGACAGGACAGGAGGAGCAGGAGCAGCTACAGGGCGATGAGGAAGACGAGACAGAGGACCCTAACACACAGTGGCAATATGCAGTGGAGATGGAGGGAGTCCCTCCGAGTTACTTGTACAAATGGCCCAATGCATTCTCACTTGCTTTCGCAGTGACAGCTGAATTGTCACCATTTGGAAGAGGGATGACTTCTGGCTCTCCACCTTGTTGGACCCTCGATATCGGTCCAGAATGGGGGCCTTATTTTACACCCACCGAGAGGGAGGACAAACTGAACTACTAAAGAGATATCCTACGTAGTTAGTTGGCCGCTGCCTATCTGTGCCATTGTCTCGCAGGTATAATTGGGGGGGCCCTATGCGCTCATGTTCCACTGCAATGACTGCTGGGGAGGGGTGGGGTGGCAGGAGCAGAACCAGCTCCAACAACCGCAGCCTGAGTCTACAGACGCTGATGAGTAGCTTTCTTCACCCGCATAGTGAAGAAACTACTCACCAGCAGCAGCAGGTAGACCTGGAGCAGGACCTGAACCAGCAGGTAGTTGCATACTTGGACAGTACCCTGCCACCCCACATTGAATATCCACTAGACTATTGGGTAGTCAAATAGGATTTGTGGCCGCAACTAGCAGAGCTTGCCCTGAAAAAGCTGTCCTGCCAGGCCAGTAGTGTGGCATCACAGTGGGTGTTTAGTCAGGCAGGGGCCATAGTTACCCCAAGGAGAACTCACCTGTCCACCCTAAATTTGGACTGACTGACCTTTGTCAAGAGGAATTTGGTGTCGATCAGCCAGGATTTCCAAACAAAAATTCCTAATGCATCAACACTTTGATAAAAAAACGACTGGTTTCTTCTGACTACGTGCCTCAGGCACTGCTCTGATGCGGCAATCCGCCTGATGCCACACATCTGATGACAAGTGCTTTTTCTTTCACACACATTCATATTGCCAACCACCGCCCCACTCTGTTACCGGGTCACTTTGTGGTCTCCTGATGCGGCTGCTGCTATCTTCAAACTATGTCACCTTCCCACTCTTTGGTATCCTCGTGCTTCTTCTGCTACAATATCCACAATATTTCACCTTGCCATTCTGTGGTCTCCTGATGCTGCTCCTGCTGCTGCCATGTCCAAATTATGTTACCTTGCCACTCTGTGGTCTACTGATGCTGCTGCTACTGCCATCCCCACATTATGTCACCTTGCCACTCTGAGGTATCCTCCTGCTGCTTCTGCTACAATATTCACATTATGTCACCTTGCCACTCTGTGGTCTCCTGCTGCTGCTCCTGCTGCTACCATCTCCACAATATGTCACCTTGCCACTCCGTGGTATCCTTCTGCTGCTGCCATATCCACATTATGTTACCTTTCCACTCTGTGGTCTCCTGATGCTGCTACTGTGATCTCCACACTATGTTACCTTGAATCTCAGTGGTCTTCTGCTGCTGCTGACATATCAAAATTATGTCACTTTGCCACTCTGTATAATCCTCCTGCTGCCATCTCCACATTATGTCAGCTTTCTACTCTGTGGTCTCTTGATACTGCTCATACTGCCATATCCACTCTATGTTATCTTGCCACTCTGTGGTATCCCCCTGCTGCTGCTACCATATCCAAATTATGTCACCTTGCCACTCTGTGGTTTCCTGATGCTGCTGCTACTGCCTTCTCCACACTATGTTAACTTGCCACTTGGTGGTATCCTCCTGCTGTTGCTGACATATCCACATTATTCACTTTGCCACTCTGTGGTCTCCTGATGCTGCTGCCATATCCACATTATGTCACCTTGCCACTCTGTGGTGTCCTGCTGTTGCTGCTGCCACATCCACATTATGTCACCTTGCCACTCTGTGGTATCCTCCTGCTGCTACTGCCATACCCACATTATGTCACCTTGTCACTCTGGGGTCTCCTGATGCTATTAATGTTGCTGCTATTTCCACACTATGTCACCTTGCCATTCTGTAATGTCCTCCAACTGCTGCTGCCATATTCACATTATGTCACCTTGCCACTCTGTAGTCTCCTCCTGCTGCTGCTGCCGCCATTTCCACATTATGCATCATGCCACTCTCTGGTCTTCTGATGCTGCTGCATTTGCCACACTATGTCACCATTCCACTTTGTGGTATCATCCTGCTGCTGCCATATACACATTATGTCACCTTGCCACTCTGTGGTATTCTGATGCTGCTGCTACAATCTCCATACTATGCCACCTTGACACTCTGTGGTATCCACTTGCTGCTGCCATCTCCATACTGTCACCTTGCCACTCTGTGATATCCTACTGCTGCTGCAATATCAACATTATGTAACCTTGCCACTCTGTGGTATCCTCCAGCTGTGACTGCTGCTGCCATATTCACATTATGTCACATGGCCACTCTGTGGTCTCCTGATGCTGCTGCCATTTCCACACTATGTCACCTTGCCACTCTGTGGTATCCTCCTGCTGATGCTGCCATATCCACATTTTGTCACCTGGCCACACTGTGGTCTCCTGATCCTGCTGCTGCTGCCGTCTCCACACTATGCATCTTGCCAATATCTGGTCTCCTGATACTGCTACTGCCGTCTCGACAATAAGACACAATGCCACTCTGTGGTCTTCTGATGCTGCTGATGCTGCTATTTCCACACTATGTCACCTTGCCACTCTGTGGTATCCTCTTTCTGCTACTGCTGCCATATCCATATTATGTAATCTTGCCACTTTCTGGTCTTTTAATGCTGCTGTTGCCTGGCATCTTCAAACTATGTCACCTTGCCACTCTGTGGTCTCATGATGCTGCTGCTACTGCCATCTCCACACTATGTCACCTTGCCACTCTATGGTATCCGCCTGCTGTTGCTGCCATATCTACATTATGTCACCTCGCCACTCTGTGGTTTCCTTCTGATGCTGCTGCTGCCATCTCCACACTGTCACCTTGCCACTCTGTGGTGTCCTGCTGCTGCTGCTGCCATCTCCACACTATTTCACCTTGCCACTCTTTGGTATCCTCCTGCTGCCATCTTCACACTATCTCACCTTGCCACTCTGTA
Organism: Bufo gargarizans; assembly: GCF_014858855.1. Classification (NCBI taxonomy): domain Eukaryota; kingdom Metazoa; phylum Chordata; class Amphibia; order Anura; family Bufonidae; genus Bufo; species Bufo gargarizans. The sequence continues at coordinate 239,784,899 of NC_058082.1, forward strand.
ATATCCTCCTGATGTTGCTGCCATACCTACATTATGTCACCTTGCCACTCTGTGGTATTCTCCTGCTGCTGCTGCTATCTCCACACTGTCACCTTGCCACTCTGTGGTATCCATCTGCTGCTGCTGCCATCTCCAAACTATGTCACCTTGCCACTCTGTGGTATCCTCCTGCTGCCTTCTCCACACTATGTCACCTTGAATCTATGTGGTCTTCTCCTGCTGCTGCTGACATATCCACATTATGTCACATTGCCATGCTGTGGTCTCCTGATACTGCTGCAGCTGCCATCTCCACGCTATGTCACCTTGCCACTCTTTGTTATCCTCCTGCAGTTGCCATATCCACATTATGTCACCTTTCCACTCTGTGGTCTCCTGATACTGCTCATACTGCCATATCCACACTATGTTACCTTGCCACTCTGTTGTCTCTTCCTGATGCTGCTACCATATCCACATTATTTACCTTACCACTCTGGGATCTAATGATGCTGCTGCCATCTCCACATTATGTCACCTTGCCACTCTGTGGGATCCTACTGCTGCTGCCATATCCATACTATGTCACCTTGCCACTCTCTAGTATCCTCCAGCTGCTGCTGCCACTATCTCCACATTATGCATCTTGCCACTCTCTGGTCTAATGATGCTGCTGCATTCGCCACACTATGTCACCTTGCCACTCTGTGGTCTCTTGATGCTGAGGCTGCTGCCATCTCCACACTATGTCACCTTGCTACTCTGTGGTATCCTCCTGCTGCTGCCGCCATCTCCACATTATGCATCTTGCCACTCTCTGGTCTCCTGATGCTGCTGCATTCTCCACACTATGTCACTTTGCCACTCTGTGGTATCCTGATGCTGCTGCCATCTACACACTATGTCACCATTCCATTTTGTGGTATGATCCTGCTGCTGCCATATCTACATTATGTCACCTTGCCACTCTGTGGTATTCTGATGCTGCTGCTGCAATCTCTACATTATGTCACCTTGCCACTCTGTGGTCTCCTGATGCTACTGCCATCTACACACTATGTCACCATTCCATTTTGTGGAATCATCCTGCTGCTGCCATATCTACATTATGTCACCTTGCCACTCTGTGGTATTCTGACTCTGCTGCTGCAATCTCTACACTATGCCACCTTGACACTCTGAGGTATCCACCTGCTGGTGACATCTTCACACTGTCTCCTGGCCACTGTGTGATATTCTACTGTTGCTGCTGCTGCCATAGCCACATTATGTAACCTTGCCACTCTATGGTATCCTCCTGCTGCTGCCATCTCCACACTGTCACCTTGCCACTCTGTGGTGTCCTTCTGCTGCTGCTGCCATCCCCACACTATTTCACCTTGCCACTCTGTGGTATCCTCCTGCTGCCCTCTTCACACTATGTCACCTTGAATCTCTGTGGTCTTCTCCTACTGCTGCTGACATATCCACATTATGCCAACTTTCCACTCTGTGGTCTCCTGATGCTTCTCCTACTGCCATATCCACACTATGGTAACTTGCAACTCTGTTGTCTCCTCCTGCTGCTGCTGCTACCATATCCACATTATGTCACCTTGCCACTCTGTGGTCTCCTGATGCTACTGCCATCTACACACTATGTCAACATTCCATTTTGTGGTATCATCCTGCTGCTGCCATATCTACATTATGTCACCTTGCCACTCTGTGGTATTCTGACGCTGCTGCTGCAATCTCTACACTATGCCACCTTGACACTCTGGGGTATCCACCTGCTGGTGACATCTTCACACTGTCTCCTGTCCACTGTGTGATATTCTACTGTTGCTACTGCTGCCATAGCCACATTATATAACCTTGCCACTCTGTGGTATCCACCTGTTGGTGACATCTCCACACTGTCACCTTGCCACTCTGTAAAATCCTACTGCTGCAGCTGCTGCTAGCAGATCAACGTTATGTAACCTTGCCACTCTGTGGTATCCTACTGCTTCTGCTGTGCTGTCATATCAACATTATGTCACCTTGCCACTCTGTGGTATCCTTCTGCTGCTGCTGCCATATCCACATTTTGTCACCTGGCCACACTGTGGTCTCCTGATGCTGCTGCCACCGTCTCCACACTATGCATCTTGCCAATATCTGGTCTCCAGATTCTGCTGCTGTTGCTACTGCCGTCTCCACAATAAGTCACCCTGCCACTATAAGTCACTCTGTGGTCCCCTGATGCTGCTGCCATTTCCAAACTATGTCACCTTGCCACTCTGTGGTATCTTCCTGCTGCTCCTGCCATATCCACATGATGTCACCTTGCCACTCTGTGGTATTCTCCTTCCGCTGCTGCTTTCATATGCATATTATGTCATCTTGCCACTCTCTGGTCTTCTGATGCTGCTGTTGCCTGTCATCTTCAAACTATGTCACCTTGTAACTCTGTGGTCTCCATATGCTGCTGCTACTGCGATCTCCACACTATGTCACCTTGCCTCTCTGTGGTATCCTCCTGCTGTTGCTGACATATCTACATTATGTCCCCTTGCCACTCTATGGTATCCTCCTGCTGCTGCCATCTCCACACTGTCACCTTGCCACTCTGTGGTATCCTTCTGCTGCTGCTGCCATCCCCACACTATTTCACCTTGCCACTCTGTGGTATCCTCCTGCTGCCCTCTTCACACTATGTCACCTTGAATCTCTGTGGTCTTCTCCTACTGCTGCTGACATATCCACATTATATCACATTGCCACTCTGTGGTCTCCTGATTCTGCTGCAGCTGCCATCTCCACAATATGTCACCTTGCCACTCTGTGGTATCCTATTGCTATTGCCATAGTCACATTATGTCAACTTTCCACTCTGTGGTCTCCTGATGCTGCTCCTACTGCCATATCCACACTATGGTAACTTGCAACTCTGTTGTCTCCTCCTGCTGCTGCTGCTACCATATCCACATTATGTCACCTTGCCATTCTGTGGTCTCCTGATGCTGCTGCTACTGCCATCTCCACACTATGTCAACTTGCCACTCTGTTGTATCCTCCTGCTTTTGCTGCCATATCCACATTTTTCACCTTGCCACTCTGGGATCTCCTGATGCTGCTGCCATCTCAACATTAAGTCACCTTGCCACTCTGTGGTATCCTGCTGCTGCTGTTATATCTACATTATGTCACCTTGCCACTCTGTGGTATCCTTCTGCTGCTGCCATATCCACATTATGTCATCTTGTCAGTCTGAGGTCTCCTGATGCTATTGATGTTGCTGCTATATCCGCACGATGTCTCCTTGCCACTCTGTGATATCCTCTTACTGCTGCTGCCATATTCACATTATGTCACCTTGCCACTGTGTCGTCTGCTGATGCTGCTGCCATGTCTACACTATATCACCTTGCCACTCTCTGGTATCCTGATGTAGCTGCATTCTCCACACAATGCCACCTTGCCACTCTCTGGTATCCTGATGCTGCTGCCCTCTCCACACTATGTTACAATTCCACTTTGTGGTATCATCCTGCTGCTGCCATATCCACATTATGTGTTTGATAAAGGCTGTGGATCAGCCGAAACATCACAACCTGTTGCACGCTTGTTCACTTGGCGGTTCCCATTAAAGGGACTTTTTATACCGGTCATGCTTCCTCCATCTTCTTTTCTTGGACTTATCATGTAGGAGCCCTGACGAATCTTGGACTCCAGGTAGGCTGTTGCATTCCGGATAACCTCAAGATCTGGTGAGTGCGATTCCATTATTATTTTTTGTTATATCCACATTATGTCACCTTGCCACTCTGTGGTATTCTGCTGCTGCTGCTTCTGCTGCAATCTCAACACTATGCCACCTTGACACTCTGTGGTTTCCACCTGCTGGTAATAGCTCCGCACTGTCACCTTGCCACTCTGTGATATCCTACTACTGCTGCCATATCCACATTATGCAACCTTGCCACTCTGTGGTATGCTCCTGCTTCTACTGCCGCTGTCATATCCACATTATGTTACCTTGCCACTTTGTGGTATCCTGATGCTTCTGCCATTTCAACACTATGTCACCTTGCCACTCTGTGGTATCCTCCTGCTGCTGCTACCATATCCACATTTTGTCACCTGGCCACACTGTGGTCTCCTTGTGCTGCTGCCGCCATCCCCACTCTATGAATCTTGACAATATCTGGTCTTCTGATGCTGCTGCTACTGCCATCTCCACAATATGTCACCTTGCCACTCTGTGGTGTCCTTCTGCTGCTGCTGCCATCTCAACACTATGCCACATTGCTACTCTGTGGTATCCTCCTGCTGCCCTCTCCACACTATGTCACCTTGAATCTCTGTGGTTTTCTCCTGCTGCTGACATCTCCACACTATGTCACATTGCTACTCTGTAATATCCTCCTGCTGTTGCTGCCCTATCTACATTATGTCACCTTGCCACTCTGTGGTTTCCTCCTGCTGCCATCTACACACTGTCACCTACCCACTATGTGGTATCCTTCTGCTGCTGTTGCTGCCATCTCCACACTGTCACCTTGCCACTCTGTGGTATCCTCCTGCTCTCATCTCCACAATATTTCACCTTACCATTCTGTGGTCTCCTGATGCTGCTTCTGCTACCATTTCCACACTATGTCACTTTGCTACTCTGTGGTCTACTAATGCTGCTGATGACTACACACGATGTCACCTTGCCACTCTGTGGTCTCCTGATGCTGCTGCCATCTCCACATTATGTGACCTTGCCACTCTATGGTATCCTCATGCTGCCTCTGCCATCTCCACACTATTTCACTTTGCCACTGTGCGGTATCCTCCTGCTGCTGCTGCCATCTCCACACTATGTCACCTTGCCACTCTGTGTTCTCCTGATGCTGCTGCCATCTCCACATTATGTGACCTTGCCACTCTATGGTATCCTCCTGCTACTGCCATATCTAAATGATGTTTGCTTGAGACTCTTTGGTATCCTTCTGCTTTTTCTGTCACTTCCTTATTATATCACCTAGCCACTCTGTGGTATCCTGATGCTGCTGTCATTTACACACTATTTGACTTTGCCACTCTCTGGTTTACTCCTGCTGTTGTTGCCATCTCCACACTATGCCTCTTGCCACTTTCTGGTCTCCTGATGCTGCTGAATTCTCCACACTATGTCACCTTGCCTTTCTGTGGTCTGATGATGCTAATGATACCATATCATCATTATATCACTTTGCCACCCTTTGGTCTCCTAATGCTGCTTCCATCTCCACACTATGTCACCTTGCCATTCTATGGTATCCTCCTAAGGCTTCTGCTGCTATTTCCACACTATGTCATCTTGGCACTCTATGGTATCCTCCTGCTGCTGTCACCTGGCCACACCGTGGTCTCCTGATGCTGCTGCCGCCGTCTCCACACTATGCATGTTGCCAATATCTGGTCTCCTGATGCTGCTGCTGCTACTGCCGTCTCCTCAATATGTCACCTTGCTACTCTGTGGTATCCTCCTGCTGTTGTCATATCCACATGATGGCACCTTGCCACTCTGTGGTATCCTCCTTCTGCTACTGCTGCCATATCCATATTATCCACTTCCGGCCCAGCGGAGAGGAACAGAGCGATCTGAGAAGAAGACGCAGTAGACGCCGGAGAACACGTGCGCACCACCGCTACATACCGCAGAGGACCGGACAACACAGTAAGGAGATCTCCCTACAGCTGCGCCTTGGAATTCACTCATATGGGGTAAGACTGTTCCGGCTCTCTACTAAAAGTAAATACATTCCCAGGACTTAAGCCGACCTACTACCCCAGGATTGCAATACAGGATATATGACTCCTACATGCAGAGTGATCATCTGCAGGAGTAGGTTTTTAGTCATATAAGGACTTATATCTATTTTATTTATTCCAGGCATTTTAAATATTTTATTTGATACACTCTGTCATAATAGGAAGGACCATAGTGTTCCTGACACAAGTTGAGAAATCTGTATCGTTGTGAAATAAGATTTTACTCCTCTATGTCCTATCCTTGAAAAATATTTATTTATTGATATATTGATATTTTTACAGAAAGGTATAACTTTAGAAGCAATAAAGAAAAGAGATATACCTTATTATAATTGTTTTCTCTCTCTATGCCACCTTGACTCTCTGTGGTATCCACTTGCTGCTGCCATCTCCACACTGTCAACTTGCCACTCTATGATATTTTACTGCTCCTACTGTTTCTGCCATATCCACATTATGTTACCTTGCCACTCTGTGGTCTCCTGATGCTGCTGCCATTTCAACACTATGTCAATTTGCCAATCTGTGGTATTCTCCTGCTTTTTTTGCCACATCCTCATTATCTCACCTTGCCACTCTGTGGTATCCTGATGCTGCTGTAATTTACACACTATTTTACCTTGCCACTCTCTGGCATACTCCTGTTTCTGCCATATCAACATTAGGTCACCTTGCCACTCTATGGTCTCCTGATGCTGCTGCTGCCATCTCCACACTATATCACCATGCCACTCTGTGGTATCCTGCTGTTGCCGCCATCTCTACACTATGCATCTTGCCACTTTCTGGTCCCCTGATGCTGCTGAATTCTCCACACTATGTCACCTTGCCTTTCTGTGGTCTGATGATGCAGCTGCTGCCATATCCACATTATATCACCTTACCACTCTGTGGTCTCCTGATGCTGCTCCTGCTGCTCCCATCTCCACACTATGTCACCCTGCCACTCTGCGGTATCCCACTGCTGCTGCTGCTGCAATATCAACACTATGTCACCTTGCCACTCTGTGGTCTCCTGATGCTGCTGCCATCTCCACATTATGTTACCTTGAGACTCTGTGGTATCCTACTGCTTTTTTTGCCACATCCTCATTATCTCACCTTGCCACTCTGTGGTATCCTGATGCTGCTGTCATTTACACACTATTTTACCTTGCCACTTTCTGGCATACTCCTGCTGCTGCTGCCATATCCACATTAGGTCACCTTGCCACTCTATGGTCTCCTGATGCTGCTGCTGCCATCTCCACACTATATCACTGTGCCACTCTGTGGTATCCTGCTGTTGCCACAATCTCTACACTATGCATCTTGCCACTTTCTGGTCTCCTGATGCTGCTGAATTCTCCACACTATGTCACCTTGCCTTTCTGTGGTCTGATGATGCAGCTGCTGCCATATCCACATTATATCACCTTACCACTCTGTGGTCTCCTGCTGCTGCTCCTGCTGCTCCCATCTCCACACTATGTCACCTTGCCACTCTGCGGTATTCTCCTGAGGCTGTTGCTGCCATTTCCATACTATTTCACCTTGCCACTCTGTGGTATCCTCCTTCTGCTGCTGCCATATTCACATTTTGCCACCTGGCCACATTATGGTCTCCTGATGCGTCTGCCGCCGTCTCCACATCTTGCCAATATCTTGTCTCCTGATGCTGCTGCTGCTACTGCCATCTCCAAAATATGTCACCTTGCCACACTGTAGTCTCCTGATGCTGCTGATGCTGCTGTTATTGCCACACAATGTCACCTTGCTCTCTGTGGTATCCTCCTGCTGCTGCCATATCCACATGATGTCAACTTGTTACTCTGTGGTATCCTCCTTCTGCTACTGCTGCCATATCCATATTATTATCTTGCAACTCTCTGGTCTTCTGATGGTACTGCTGGCATCTTCTAACTATGTCATCTTGACACTTTGTGGTTCCTCCTGCTGCTACCATATCCACATTATGTCACCTTGCCATTTTGAGGTCTCCTGATGCTGCTGCTACTGCCATCTCCACACCATGTCGCCTTGCCACTCTGTGGTATTCTCCTGCTGTTGTTTGCCACATCTACATTATGTCACCTCGCACTCTGTGGTATCCTACTGCTGTTGCTGCTGCTGCCATCTCCACACTGTCACCTTTCCCTCTGTGGTATCCTTCTGCTGCTGCCATCTCCACACTATTTCACCTTGCCACTCTGTGGTTTTCTCCTGCTGAAACCTCCACACTATATCACCTTTCCACTCTGTAATATCCTCCTGCTGTTGCTGACATACCTACATTATGTCACCTTGCCACTCTGTGGTATCCTTCTGCTGCTTCTGTCATCTCCATACTATGTCACTTTGCCATTCTATGGCATACTCATGCTGCTGCCATCTCCACACTATGTCAGCTTGCGACTCTGTGGTATCCTCCTGCTGCTTCTGCCATTTCCACACTATGTCACCTTGCCACTCTGCTGTATCCTCCTGCTGCTGCTGTTGCTGTCATCTCCACACTATTGCACCTTGCCACTCTGTGGTCTCCTGATGCTGCTGATGCTGCTACCATCTCCATATTATGTCACCTTGCCAATCTATGATATCCTCCTGCTACTGTCATATCCAAATTATGTTACCTTGAGACTCTGTGGTATCCTCCTGCTTTTTCTGCTCCATCCTCATCATCTCATCTTGCCACTCTGTGGTATCCTGATGCTGCTGTCATTTACACACTATTTCACCTTGCCACTCTCTGGTATACTCCTGCTGCTACTGCCATATCCACATTAGGTCACCTTGCCACTCTACGGTCCCCTGATGCTGCCATCTCCACACTATGTCACTGTGCCACTTGGTGGTATCCTGCTGCTGCTGCCATCTCTACACTATGCATCTTGCCACTTTCTGGTCTCCTGATGCTGCTGAATTCTCCACACTATGTCACCTTGCTTTTCTGTGGTCTGATGATGCTGCTGCTGCCATATCCACAGTATATCCCCTTGCCACTCTGTAGTCTCCTGATCCTGATCCTGCTGCTGCCATTTCCCCACTATGTCACCTTGCCACTTGGTGGTTTCCTCCTGCTGCTGCCATCTCCACACTATTTCACCTTGCCACTCCACGGTATCTTCCTACTTGCTACTGCCATATCCAAATGCTGTTACCTTGAGACTCTGTGGTATCCTCCTGCTGTTTCTGCCACATCCTCATTATCTCACCCTGCCACTCTCTAGTATCCTGATGCTGCTGCCATTTACACACTATTTCACCTTGCTACTCTCTGGTATACTCCTGCTGCTGCCATATCCACATTAGGTCACCTTGCCACTCTATGGTCTCCTGATGCTGCTGCTGCCATCTCCACACTATGTAACATTGCCACTTTGTGGTATCCTGCTGCTGCTGCCACAATCTCTACACTATGCATCTTGCCCCTTTCTGGTCTATTGATGCTGCTCCTACTGCTCCCATCTCAACACTATGTTAAAAATTCTGTCTTTTCCACCTGCTGCTGCCATCTACACACTATGTCAACTTGCCACTCTGTGGTATCCTCCTGCTGCTGCTGCCATATTCACATTATGTCACCTTGCCACTTTGTGGTTTTCTGATGCAACTGCTGCT